>NC_059487.1:16609097-16665340 GCF_018139145.2 Gymnogyps californianus | reverse complement strand
GCAAAGCCACTTGATCATGCACTTAGGGGCTTTAACGAGGCCCAGTAACAAGCAGCAGTGGTGGGAAGGACCCTGCTGCCCGCCTGGCCCAAGGGCTGGGGCCAGGACAGCACCCAGGAGCCCTCGGGGACAGCTGCCCACGTCCCTTTACCACCTCGTCTCTGCCCTGGCCCAGGGTACCACGTGAGGGGAGTCTTCTACGGCTGGAACCCAACCCACGGCCACCTCCTCCCCGGACCCCCATCCTACCTCCCCGTGGAGGACGTCAACCACTCAGGTAGGAGCCACGCTGGCCGGGCAGTGCCCTGGGTGGCCCCCCTGGACCGGGCTGCCCGTGAGCTGACCCTCCCCTCGCCCCAGACTGCTGGCTCCATGTCCGCCTCTACTACTGCGATGTGCTGGTGAAGGAGGTCACCACGCGCACGGCCGAGGGCTGCCGCATCACCTCCCGCGCCGTCCTGGCTGACAGCGAGCGCCTCTACGGCCCCTCCTGCATGGAGCAGATCGAGTTCCCCCCGCCGCGGGTGCTCGGCGGCAGCGGCCGGGTGGCCGGCATGACTGACGTGCTGGAGCGGCTCCTGCCCCACCTGGAGCGCGGTGTGCTGCTGTGGGTAGCGCCGGAGGGGGTCTTCATGAAGCGCCAGTGCCAGGGCAGGGTGTACTGGAACGGGCCACTGGCCCCGCACAGGGACTGGCCCAACAAGCTGGAGAGGGAGAAGACCTACAAGCTGCTGGACACGCAGCAGTTCCTGCAGCGTAAGTGCCCACCCGCCGCCCCGGGCGCACGGGCTCCGCCGGCCCCTGCCCCGGGAGACCCTGATCCCCTCGGGAACGGGGCCAGGTCCTGCCCCGGTGCGGCTGCTCTGGGCTGCGGGGCCACGGGGACCCCGTGTCCCCTGACGGGGCTGATGTCTTGCAGAGCTGCGGGGGTACCTGAGCCACGGGCAGCCCATGCCGCAGTACCAGATCCACCTGTGTTTTGGGGAGGAATACCCCACCAGCGCCGGGCACCACTTCCAGAAGCTCATCATGGCCCACGTGAGTACGCACCGGGGCTGGCGCTCGCGGCGGCACCGAGCTGGGCGCCGGGGCCGTCGCGGTCAGGGGGCACACGGACCTGCGCCCGTCCTCCGTCGGCTCTGTGCCTCCGCAGGTGGAGCCGGTGTTTGCGCGGGAGCTCTTCCATCACGCCCAGCGCATGGGGCCGACGCTGCTCCGCGACTCCCCCCAGCCCTGCACCCCCGGCGCCTCCAGCCACATTATCCGCGTCCTCAAACAGCTCTGCCAGCCCTGAGCCCGGGCGGGCGGGAGGAGAGCCCAGTCACGACAAAGCCTCGGAGCGGGATGCTCTGCTGCCCCACGGCCCCGCTCCGGCCACATTCCCCGAGCTGGTGTGCGCGGGGCGCTCAGCGCTGCGGGGCTGGATGCGGGCGGGTGGACGGCCACCGCCGCCGCCGCCGCGCAGATCGCTGTATTTATTCCCCGGGAGCCACCCGGGTGGGATTTGCTCTGTGCTTGTTTGGTGAGCCGGAGCAGAGCCAGCTCTGTCCTCGTGCCTTGCACTGCCGGGACTCACCGTTCGCAAACCTTAGAAATAAAGGTTGTATTTCGGTACCGCTGGCTCCGGCGTGGGGGGCTGGTGCCAGTCCGAGGGGTGTACGGGCAGCTGGGGGAGCCGAGCCTGGGTAGCCTCATGCTGTGGGCAAAGCCAGCTCAGCCCCAGCCGTGGGGGACGGTGTGAGCCGACCCCTCTGCCCCTGCGCCAGCTCAAGACCTGTCCTGCCCCGGGTCCTGGCCCCGTGGCAGGGGGTGCAGGCAGCGGCGAGGTCCCCGTTAGCTGCTCTGCCGACCCGGTGACGCGGGAGCCTGTCCCAAAGGCACTCGCTGCCCGTGCCTCAGTTTCCCCTGGTGAGTGGAGTGAGGGGGTTCCTGGAAGGTGGGGGCCGTGCTGCACCCTGGAGGCAGTGTCCTGGCTGGGCACGGTGCGGGGACTTGGCACAGAGCAGAGATCTGGCACGGTGCACAGGATCCGGCACAACCGCAGGCTGGGGGTGGGGGCCGAGGCGCTGGGGTGGGCAGGGGGCGGGTGGGGAGCCGAGGGCTGGCAGCAGCCCCAGTCCCGCCAGCAGCACCCCCCTCAGCCCCCCGCCATCCCCAGCCGGGGCCCGGCTGCGCATCGTGGGCAGGGCAGGATGAGACCCAGGTCGTGGGAACCTCCCGTGGGAAGAGGGGCTGGGGGAGCCGGGGGCCGTGTCCGGAGCTCGGCCAAGGCTAGCGCTGCCCGCCTCTGCCCCGGGGAGGCCGCGGCCGTGCCAGCCCCGGGGCCGCTGGCTGCTGGCCGCAGGCCTTGGCGGCGCGTCCGTCTGTCCGTCCGCAGGGACCAGCGCTGGACGGCGGAGCCCCGCTCCGCCCTGGGCGGCCCCGGAGAGGAGGGGCCCGCCGCCCCCTCGCCGGCCAGGCGCGGGAGGCTGGGCCGCCGGCGAGTTTTAACGGGCCGTGCTGGGGCCGAGCGGCAGAGCGGGAGCGGCGGCAGCGGCGGCGGCGGCGCGGGAAAGCTGCGGTTGGCCAAGAGGATGCAGCCGGACCTCCCCGTCGGCGACGCAGCGCTGCGCAGCCCGCCGGCCCCCGAGCCGGCCGGCGGCCCCTTCCCCAGCCCCGAGGCCACCAAGCCGCCCTACAGCTACATCGCTCTCATCACCATGGCCATCCAGAGCGCGCCCGAGAAGCGCATCACGCTCAGCGGCATCTACCGCTACATCATGGGCCGCTTCACCTTCTACCGCGAGAACAAGCAGGGCTGGCAGAACAGCATCCGCCACAACCTCTCCCTTAACGAGTGCTTCGTCAAGGTGCCCCGCGACGACAAGAAGCCGGGCAAGGGCAACTACTGGACGCTCGACCCCGACTGCTACAACATGTTCGAGAACGGCAGCTTCTTGCGGCGCCGCCGGCGCTTCACCAGGAAGAGGGGCCTCCGGGACGCGCCGGGTGCCGAGGGGGACGAGGGGCGCGGGAAGCCCCCCAGGCACCGGGCACGGGGGCTGCCCCCTGCCCCGCTGCCCGAGGAGGGCAAGGCGGAGGGGGGCTATGCCTCACCGGCGGCCACTGGGCGCCTGCCAAGCCCCGCCACGCTCCCCGAGGGCACCGGGGTGCTGGGGTGCGCCGAGCCCTGCGCCCGGCGGCAGCCGCCCAAGGCCAGGCAGCCCTGCCTGTACCTGCCGGACGTGCCGCAGCCCAAGGGGTCGTTCTTTGCCCCCCCGGAGAGCCGCCTGCCCAAGGAGACTGTCTTCGGGGGGCTCCCGGCGGCGCTGCAGCTGCCCCGGCCAGGTCAGTACCCGCTGCCCGGTGAGCGCCCGGCACCGCACCCTGCCCTGCTGCCCACCCTGCTGCCCGCCCAGCCCAGGGACCCCCCGCAGGACTCCCCGGCCCCCCCAGGCACCCCCCCGGGGCAGCTGGAAGGCGAGGAGCCGGCCGCCCCCGGGCTGGGGCCAGGCCAGCCCTTTGGGCAGGTGCCCCCCGCGTTCCCTGGCACCCTCCTGGGCACGGGCAAGCCCCCCCCGTCCTGCTTCCTGGAAGGGGAGGGCTACGCGCAGCCCCCCCTGCCCGTTTTCGGCTCCTTCGGCCGGTCAGGGCCCGAGGCGCTGGGTGGCAGCTACCAGTGCCGGGTGCAGGCGCTGAGCTTCTGCGTGAAGGAGCGGCCGTGTGGCGCAGCGCTGGAGCATCTCCTGGCCGCGGCCCCCCCGGCCCCCGCCGCCCCCCGCCAGCCACCCTTCAGGGCCGCAGGACCGCGGGCAGGCGAGCAGAAGGAGCCATGGGGGCCGGGGGGTGCGATCCCGCTGCAGGGGGGCAATGGCTACCCTCTGGGGCTGCCCCCCTGCCTCTACCGGACACCCGGCATGTTCTTCTTCGAGTGAGGGACTGGCCCACCCCGGGATGCCCCCGGCCCCGGCACCGAATAAAGCACGTTCCCCAACGCTGCCTCTGTGGTCTCTGCGCCCCGCTCGGGGTGGGCAGCGGGCAGGGGTGAGCTGGGGACCCTCTGCCCCAGCCTGGGCGGTGGCTGGGGGACATGCGTCCCCGAGGCCACCCGGCACAGCCCTCATCCCCGCTGGTCCCTCCATCAGCAATCACCGGCTGGATGGTGAGGCTGCGGCGGGGGGGGACAGGGCATGGCCTGGGTCAGGGCACCCGTGTCCAGGTCCTGTGTCCCTGGGAGATGCTGGGGACAAGGTCCTGCTGCAACGTGGGGCCAGGAGCCCCCAAAACCCCGTCCCGGGGTAGCAGGAGGGAACCTTGTCCATGAGGGGCAGGGGGACGTGCTGCAGAAGGAGCGAGCCCCAGCGGAGCCCCGCTGCTGCCTCCCTGCGCCTGGGACCGCTCAAAGTGCCCGGCTTCGCCCTGGGTGCCACACATGGCACAACCGGCACCAGCCTCAGCGCGTGGCCCCAGAGAGATGCTGGGGAGGAGCAGGGGGTGGTGGCACGGTGTGGGGGGCTCTGCTCTGGCAGGGACAGGGCTCCCTCCCCTCTCTGTCCCTGCTCGGGGCTGTGCCGGTGCCTGGCTGGGGTCCCACCAGGTCCTTGCAGACACCGCGAGGCCAGGGCAGCCCCCAGAGCCGGGCTGTGCCAGGGGCCACGGCTGCGATGGGAACGGCCGGGGAAAGTGGATTCCTCTGACCTGAATCACGCCGGGCGGCTGCCGGTGAGGAGGCACCGGCTGAGTCACCTCTGCCGGCACCAGGCTGGGCATGGGGGCCTGCTCCAGCCGGCCAGGCTGGGGGGCACTGGGGCGGGCAGGGGTCCCCACACAGCCCCGGGCTGTGACCTGATCGCCAGCCCCTTCCCACGTGCTGCCAGGACAGCCGGGCCAGCGTCTCCGCAGCGCTGGAGTGGGGCCAGAGCAACGCTGGCAAAGCGAGGGGCTGTGCCCATGCCTGTGCCCCTGACCTGCCCACCACAGGCTGGGAGAGGGGGGACCCCAGGAGAAGCAATGCCTGGACCCCACGGCACAGCCAGCCCCAGGGCGGGCACGGGGGGGAGGACGCCGGGCTGGCAGGGGCTTGCCACGCTGCTGTGGGGAGGAGGTTTATGGCAGAGCCCCTCAACCCTCCAAGGCCAGTGGGACCCCAGCTTGGCCAGTCCCGGGGGTCTCTTCAGGGGCCGTGCTGGCAGGGAGGGACAGCACTGGCGTCACTCTGCGACCGGGAGCACCGTGGCCACATCAGCCCTGTTATCAGCCCCCAGACGGCTGCTGCCGGGCCGTGGCCACGTCCCAGCCCCGGGCAGGGCGAGGGGGGCCGCCCTTCATCAGCGGGGACGGCCACTCAGCCCTGGGCCTCTCTTCTCCCTGGTTTGGTTTTTTTTTTTTTTTCACTCCCCAGTGGAAAACAATATTTGAGCGCCTACATCATGCTGGCGTCTCCGGAGCGGCCGGCGGCGAGCGCGGCTGACCTCAGCCCCCTCCTTCGCGCGGTCCCCGGGGGCGCGGGAGGAAGCGAGCGCCGCAGCCGTGCCCAGGGGCCGTCTGGTTCCCACGCAGCGCGGCCGGGCCCATCGCCCACCCCGGCTCCCGCCGCCGCCTGGGAACGCACGGCCCCGGCCCCACACGGTGCCCCAGGCTGGGGTCCCTGCGCTGGGAGCAGCGTGGCATCGCGTGGCGCATCCCATTGCCCGCCCCCCCCCCCGCCCCACGCTGCAGCCCCCAGGGATGGGGACCCCCGTCTCACAGAGCCCAGCAGCCTGCACTACCCTGGGCATGCAGACCGGGGCCATCCGCTCTCCCGGTGCTCCCCTTCTCCGCGCCCATCCCGGCTCCAGGCCGCGGGCCCGCTGCTCTCCCTGCCCTCCCTCCTCCCCAGCTCGCTCCCGGCTCGCAGTGGGTGGCCTGGCTCCCAGCCCGCTTGCCCGCTCCCAGCACGGGCCGTGCCATGGCCGGGCACTGGGCTGCACCCGGTCATGGGGCGAACCTGCTGCTGCCGCCGGCGGTGCCGCTGGGTGCTGGTGCAGGAAGTTTGCCCGCTCCCCTTCCCTCCCTGCTCTGCCTGCGGGGCCCCTTGCTTGTACAGGCAGGCTGGGTGCCACAGGGTCGGGGTGCAGGCAGGAATGGGGAAAGGGTGCTGCTCTGTGTGAGTGCTCAAGGCTCCGGGGATGGATGCTGTGGACACGTGTGCGCACACCCCAGACTGCGCCGTGTGTCCGTGGGGGTGACGAGGACCCCCCCCATGAGGGATGGCACCAGCTGCCCTGGCCTGGGCTGGACCAGGACCAGCCCTGTCACCATGCCCATCGGCCCCGGCGGGACCGGTCCCCTCCTTGGGGCTTGGGGGGCTCCCAAGCCCTGCCCTGCCCCTCGGCCAGGAGCACGGGATGGGGCCACGGCTGCTCCCACAGGTGCCAGCCCCACAGCCCCACTCCTCTGGCCGCGATGGAGGTGTGATGGGTGTCCCTGTGGGGTCCTGGGGCAGGAGAGGAGGGGGCTGGAGAAGCCAAACAGGGCTGTGGGGTGGGGATCCCTCATCCTGGCCTTGGAGCACTGGGATGTGCTGGTGCCAGTGCATCCCCGTGCCACAGCCGTGCACACGCAGGGCTGTGTCCAGGAACTGATCCCCCAGAGAGGCTCGGGGTGCCAGGAGCGTCTGGGGGCGACAGCCCAGCCGGGAGCCCCACGGGCCACCCCGTGGCAGGGCCCTGCAGCCCCCGTGGCCCGCCGGGGCCGGTGTGACGCGCGGCTCCTGGGGCCAGACAGGAAGGAGACGTCACCGCCGCGGAGCGTAACTCAAACCAGATGGGGCTGCGCTGGCTTCCAGGCCCGCAGGGTGGTCACCGACAGGAACCGGTCAAAGGCTGCCGGCAGGAAGCGGCTGGGAGGGACGCCCGCGGCGGGAGCCGGCGTCAGGGCCCGGGTAGCCTTAACCGCTTCGGGGCTGGCTGCAGCCTCACCGGCCAGAGGGGCACTGGCCCCCCACCAGCCCTTGCCTGGGCAACCCACCCCACTGGGGCAGATGCTGAAGCTGTGAGGACACCTCTGACCGACCATCCATCCATCCGTCCCCTTCCCTCCTTTCCCCCAGCACCCTGGGGTGCTCAGAGCCGGTTGCTGCTGCACAGCCACAGGGTGCAAAGACCAGAACCCCTCAGCACTGTGGGCTGCCTGGCACGCAGCAGGCGGTCCCCGTCCCCAGCACAGCCGGGGCCTCTCTCTGTCCCCTCTACCCTGGGGACAAGACGCCGCTCCCCGTCCCCTCCTCGCTTATCTGCAGCCCTCACACTGTGGCTGCACGGGCCACACGGGTGGGAGCAGTGGCCCGGGGAGGGGGCCAGGAGCAGCCCCCCCAGGGAAGCAGGGCAGGCATGGGCTGCGGGCAGACCTGTACATTTATTTACAAGAAGGCAAGAGCCGGGCAGGACGCAGGCATCGGGCAGGGCCCCGGGAGCCATGTCCGCTGCCCCGTGGGGACAAGCCCAAAGTCCCTTCACCTGCTGCAGCCGGCGGGGCTGGGGGGCCAGTGCCTCCCTCCGTCTCTCCCCAGGGTTTTTCCAGCAGGCGCAGAGGGCACAGGCAGCCCCGGAGCAAGCACGCAGCCCTGGCTCGGGCGGGGGGGGCTCAGCCACGGCGAAAGCCAAAGCTGGAGGGCAGGGGGAGCCCGGGAACCCCCCGCCACCCCCCCATCCCTTCCCACAGCAGGCAAGGCTGGAAGCTGCAAAGCCCGGGGGATGCCCATCCTTTGGCAGCACCGGGGAGCCCCGAGGGGCGCAGGCAGAGGGGAAGGGGTTTGGGGCGAGGCGGAGGAGCCGGGGGGGGGCAACACCCGCCTCCCACAGCCCGGCCGGTCCTGGGGAGCCCCCGCGCGCGGCGGGGGGAGCTGGCGGCCGCAGCCGCCGCCCGGCAGTTCCTGTGTGTTGGTGGTCGGGGCTGGAGCGATGCTCGCCGGAGCGGGGGAGCGCGGTCCAGCTGCTCTGCATTAGGACGCCTCGCTCATCTTGATCTGGCGGGGACGGGTGAAGCAGAGGTTGTGTTTTTCCCCCGCTGGCAGAGCCGAAGGGCAGGGAGGGCAGGAGGAACACAAAGCCTCCTTCTTCCCTCGCTGGCTCCCAGCTGGGGATCCTGCTGGAAGCATGCTCGCTGCTTCCTCCCTTCCTGTGCGAGCAGCAGCTCGGGGCCAGCTCCGCTCCCGCACGGCCGGCTGGCCAGGGAGGAGGCACTTCAACCCCGGCCCCGGTGCCAAAGCGCCAGGGTGAGGGTCCACGCCTGCCCTCCGGCATCCCCACGCCAAGCCACAGCGCTGGGAAGGGGAGGTCAGGCAGCTCGGGGGTCCAGCGACAGCGAAGGCAGGGCAGGGCTGTGGCATTTACAGGCAGAGCGCGCAAGTCTTGGGTCCAAGGCAGCGGCAAGCACGCATGGCGGCCCAGGCAGAGCGGCCCTTTCTCCTCCGAGGCCACGGGAAGGAAGCGCGAGCGGAGCAGGGATGCTGCGGGTCGGGCATCGCGCAGCCGGGCCAGGGATGAGGTCAGAAACCACCGCTCAGGAGCGGGCCTCGCAGTCCGAGGAAATCCAGATGGGAGCATTGGCTCAATGGGAATGGGGAAGGCTGGAGCCCCAGGAGCGTGCTGCCGGCATCCCCAGCAGCGGGTCCCCAGTGCAGCAATGCCGCCCGGGGTGGGATGAGCTCGGCAGAGCGGCTCTGCAGCAGCGGGTGCGGGTGAGGAGCCCTGGCTGCCAAGGCAGGGCACAGCCCCAGGGGACGCAGCAGAGCAGCACCCGTGGTGGCGGTGGCGTGGGGCACGGAGCAGGGGTGCAGCGCGCGCCGCAGCGGCGTGGGGTCCAGAGCAGCCATCTGGCAGCAGCACAGGCAGGGAGGGGGCTGCGCGGCTCCAGCCCCTGGCCCCCGCGGTGGGAAGCGAGGACCCCAGCGAGGTCCTGCTGCCATCCAGAAGCAAGACTGACGCGGGACCCTCTGAAGCAGTTCCTCTCTGGCCTCGACTCACACGTGGCTCAGGCTCCCCCAGGAGCCCCCGCTCAGACGCCCAGCGCCGTCAGCGACCCCGAGCTGGTAATCTTCTTGAAGCGGTTGGCAGCACACACCCCGATGAAGTTTTTCTGTAAAGGGGGAAGAGGAGAGATGCTCATCCTCCCGCGAGGGCTGCGGCTCCAGAGGCTGAGCCAGACCTCGCTCCGGGGCTGGTGAGGAGCCGGGCTGGGGAGCGGGCAGCCACCCGGGCACCCATTCAGCCAGGCTGCGTGGGAGGGGAGCGCAGGGCTGACGCTGGGGATCATCCCCTACATTCTGTCCCGACACCACTCCTGCTCCTAAAAGGTGCTCTTGGGATCGGCTCAGGGGAGGCCACCTCAAAGGGACCTATGCTTGAGGGGGGCCCCACCTCGGGGGCACCCACGCAAGGACCCTGGTGCTGCGGAGCCCTTCCTCCAGGCTCAGGGATCCCCAGCCGTTGTGCCCCGGCTGCCAGCAGCAGAGCAAGACAGAGCCATCCTCCCTGTCCCAGATGCCATCCGCCAGGACAGGCAGAGGCTGGCAGCCCCCCCACCAGCTCTCCCGATGGCGTTGACCCTCTTCGTCCCCATGCCGGCCCCTCGCACCTTCCAGCGCCGCCGCATGACGTATTTCTTGAGCAGCACCTGGGACTTGAGCCGGCGGTTGCAGCGCTTGGCCTTTTCTGCCAGGTTGTTGAGCCAGGGATGCTGCAGGCACTGGCCGGCGCTCATCCGGGCGCTGGGGGTGAGAGGAGCCCGGGTCACCCCTGCTCGGGCCCCCTCTCCCCAACCACCCCCGCTTCTCCAGCCGCCCAAGAGCCCCAAAACCCCAGAAACCTGCAAGGAGGAACCAGCCGGAGGGATGTGCCCAGGGACCGGTGGGGCTGGGCAGGACCTCGAGTGGTCCAGCACGTCCTGCTCGGGGCAGGGGAGCCTGGAGGGACGCGGGGCTCTGCTGGGGACAGCCAGGAGCCAGGGCAGGGCCCTGCGAGGCTCATTTGGTACAGGACATCAGGGGATGCTGCTGGTCCCGGTGCAGAGGGCAGCGCGTGGTACCCCGGGGCTGGGCACGCAGCTCTGGGGATGCCCACCCCAGGACCTCCCACGGCCGCTGCCAGCCTCGCACCTCTTCTGCTTGATGATGAGGTTTGAGACGAAGTCCTTGGCCTCATCGGAGACACTCTCGAAGGTCTCCTCGTCGAAGTACCAGTCGGCAGCCAGGACGTTGTTGAGCGTCTCGGTGTCGTTGTCACCCAAGAAGGGGGAGAGGCCGCTGAGCCTGGGGGTGCAGGGGGGTGAGAAGCTGGGTGCCCTCAGGCTGCAGCACCTCCCAGATGCCCCCAGAACGGAGCCAATCTGGCCAGGGCTGCCCCAGGGGGTGAGGCAGGGTGGCCCCGAGAGGGGAGGTGGTGTGTGGCTGCTGGCACCATGCTGCGCTCCTGCCTGCAGCTGGGCTGAGCCTTTTCCTGCCTGCAGATGCGGGCACAGACACTCCCCAGCCCCGCTCGCTGCCTCCCGGCCCCCAGCCCCACCTGCCCTTCTCCCCCAGCCCACCAAGCAGCCGGGTGCCCGAGGCACGTGTACGGCTTGGGGACGGCTCCATGCCCGGGGAGCTCTGCCCCGGCACGGTGCTGGCAGCCCCCCGCACAGCCCTGACGTACAGCATGTAGGTGATGACGCCCATGCTCCACATGTCCGTGGAGTAGGAGACTTGCTCGTAGTTGACCACCTCGGGGGAGAGGAATTCGGGGGTGCCAAAGTTCACCTTCAGCTTCTCCTGGGGGTTGTACCTGCAGCCGGGGGGGTGAGTCAGCAGGAGGGGGACAGGCTGCTCCCCCAAACCACTGCCCCCCCTCCCGGCAGGCACTGCCCTCCCCAGCTCTCCCGTGCCACTCAGGGAGAGCCGCGGGCAAAGCCACAGCCCAGAGCAGGTCCCAGGGCTCCCAGCACCCCGAGGGTGCGTAGGGCCGAAGGGTGGGAGGGGGACGGGGAGGAGGGATGGAGCCGAGGGGGGAAGACGGCACCTTCGAGCCAGCCCAAAGTCGATGATCTTCACCATGTGCCCGGTGGCAGCGACACAGAGGATATTCTCGGGCTGTGGGGACAGGGAGACCGTTGCCCCACCACCGAGAGGTGACAACCTACGGGTCTTGCAGCTGACCCGCGCCAGAGCAATACCGACTTGCAGGCATCCCTCCCATGGCTGGCTGGTGTCGGGGACACGCTGCCCTCACGGGCACAGCAGGGCTCAGGCCAGCACGCAGCGCTCCCCGCTTCGGTGGCTGCAAACACCCGCTGCCCCCCTGCGCCCCGGCCTCCCCCATCCCCGTGAGCAGCGGCCGGCCCGTGCCGTCACCCCCCAGCCCCTGCTGTCACCCCCCGGCCCCGCACCTTGAGGTCGAGGTGGAGGACGCGCATGTGGTGCATGAAGCGGATGCCCTCACAGATCTGCCGGACGAACACCATGCAGTCCACCTCCGTCAGGTGGTAGTCATCGTCGATGATCCGCTCAAAGAGCTCGCCACCCTCCACGCTGCGTGGGGACGGACCGCGGGGTCACCCGGGGCTCCCTGCCCCGGGCCACCCTCCTGCAGAGCCCCCTGCCTGCCCCACGGACCCTGGCCCAGCCCCACCATGGAGATACTGGGGCAGAGGCTGAGCGGAGCCATGGTGGGATGCGTGTGTGCTGGAATTAGACACACACACACCCCCCGCCAAAGGCAGGCCCAGGGGAGGGAGGGTTACCCCAAAACACCCCAGTTCCCTCAGGGTTTGTAGAGCAGAACAGCCCCAGCATGGCCCCAGTCTCCCTGGAGCAAGTGGGCAGGGGGAAAAGGAGCTGTGTGGGAAGGACTTGGGTCATCTCCACCCTCAACGCAGCCGCGATGGAAGGAGATGCTGTCCCGGCCAGGCAGAGCCCGAGGCTGCCTCCGAGCCCAGCGTGAGATGAGGAGGTGCCCAAGAGGGAACGGGCGAGGTGAAGGACATTCCCTGGGGCCAACTGCTTCTGCTTGGTGAGCGGCCGGCACATCTGCTCCATCTCTGGAGCATCCCCCGCAATGGTGCCCCTCACCCAGGCATCGGGCCCCACGCGGCACCGCCCCGGCACTCACAACTCCATGAAGAGGATGATCTCCCGGGGCGTCTCGATGGCGTCGTAGAGCTGGATGAGGTTGCGGTGGTTCAGCTGGTTCATCACGTCGATCTCCAGCAGCACCATCTCCTGCAGAAGTAGCCCCGTGGTGGTGCAGGGTGTCAGCGCTGGCCGAGCCACCGGCACCGGGACAGGCTGTGTCACAGCACCGGGGACACACGGGGTACGACGCTGCCACCCAGCACCTCGGCCATGCCACTTGCTGGTGGCACCATGGCCAGGAGGAGCCCCCCGCCCCAGCATCGGTCAGACCTTGTCCTTGGCGCCCTGCTTCCGGATCACTTTGGCTGCCAGCTTCAGCCCCGTCTGCTTCTCCGTGCATATGTGGACTTCGCCAAACTTGCCCCTGGGGAGGGAGAGAGGGAGATGTGCCAACACCATCAGCCATCCAGGCTGCTGGGGACCCCCACATTGCTCTGGGGTGCTGCCCACCGCTCCCATCCTGCCTGAGGCACCAACCCATCATGGCCAGAGAAGTCCCATCGACCCAGGACCATTGCCCAAGGCTGGACAGCAGCTCAGGGCAGTGCCGGGGGAAAGCCGGGCATCCCGCGCTCTCCCGGGGCCCCTCCTTACCCTCCCAGGATATCCTTGGAGCTGAGGTTGAACTGGGAGCTGACGTTGGCAGACCGCAGGGTGACGATGCGGTGCGCAAAGGGCGCCGGCGGCGGAGGGACGTCATCTGCCCAGAGAGGAGGGCTGGGGTGAGAAGGGGAGGTACCCGGCGGGGACCCCACCGCTGGGCACCTCTAGGGTGCCCCAGGCTGCACCCCGGTGCAGGGTGAAGGCAGGCACCCAGCAGCACAGCACAGCCCAGCCAAGCCTGTGGGTGCAGGATGCGGCCAGATACTGAGTGCCTGGCTGCAAATCAGGGTCTCCTGGCTGCCTGCTGCACCGGGGGATGCAGCATCCCCCGATGGGTCCCTCGCCACTGCCCGCAGCGTCGCCCTGCTGCATGGCACCCACCCTGCTGCATGGCACCCACCCTGCTGCATGGCACCCACCCTGCCGCTCACCCGCTCCCCACCATCCCGTGTGTCACGCTCGCCCTCTCCAGGCCACGCTGCTGCGTGTCACCCTCTCTGGGCCACCACCCCTCCCACGCCACCACGTCCCGGCTCCCCCTCCCAGGATGGACCCCACGCACCCAGTCCTGGGCCACCCTTCCCGGAGCTGGCCTCACAGGGAGCCCCACGAGCACCCACTGCCCCCGAGCTGGGTGCATCCCCAGCCTTGCCATCCCTGCAAGGACAGCGGTACAGGACATGGGGACACGCTGTCCCCTGCCACCGGCCAGGCGGTGGCTGTCACTCCCTGGGCTCCTCTTCCTCCCGGGCAGCCCCGGCCGCGGGGACCGTGCCAGGCTGCGGCCGGAGCAGCCCGGGGAGGGGATGCGACGCATTTAGCCCTGTTTACAGTGAAACAGGAGCTCGAAGGCCACAGGGCAGGCGACGAGCCAACAGCATGAGCCGGCAGCACGGGAGGGCAGTGCAGGCAGCAGGCAGGGCCGCGGGGGACCCCGGGCTGCCGCCCCGCAGAGGGTCCCGGGGTGCAAGGACAAGGCAGGCACCTCACAGCCTTACCCAGTATCTCAAAAGGGTCTTCCTTCCCAAAATCGGGGGTGAGGTAGGGGCTGGGGGGTGGCTCTGCCTCCGTCGAGGATGGTTGCCCCCCAGGGCCAGGCTGCTCCGTGGCCCCGGCGGGATCTGGGGGCTGCCCTGCGGCACTGGGCAATGTCCTCTCCTGCGGGGTGCCAGGGCTCCCCGCAGGCTGCAGGTCCCCCAGGGCTGGCGGGGCAGGGCCAGGCTCTGTCGGACACTCTCTCGGCTCCGCCGCCGTGGTCTCCTCCGGTATCGTCGCCATCGCCGCTGCCTCTGCCCAGGGCTGATCCTCCCTGGAAGCAGAAGCAGGAGGTGAGCAGAGCCCAGCCAGCAGACCCCCGAGCCCAGCACCCACCTCTGCCCAGAGGGACCCGGGGCTCCCCAGGGAGCAGCGAGGAGAGGGGACCCTATCCCAGGAGGGTGCGGGTACCTTTGGCAGGTGGCTGGGCAGCTCAGGCTCTGCAGCAGAGCCGGGCGCGGGGGCTCGGGGCCTCTCGGCTGCTGCTGCTCGTCCGATTCCTTCGCCTTTGCCACTTTCTCCCCTTCACTCTGAGCCTTCGCAGCAGCCGTGGCTGCCGCCTCCGCAGGCTCCTCGCCTCCATCCCCAGCCTCTGCTGCAGCTGGGGGAGGTTCCACCTTTGCAGCTTGCTTTCCTCCATCCTGAGCCTTTGCAGCCGCTGGGACCTTCTCCTTTGCAGCCGCTGGGACCTTCTCCTTTGCAGCCGCTGGGACCTTCTCCTTTGCAGCCGCTGGGACCTTCTCCTTTGCAGCCGCTGGGACCTTCTCCTTTGCAGGCTCTTCTTTGCCTCCATCCTCAGCCTTTGATGCAACTGTGGTTTTTTTCCACCTTTGCAGCTTTCTTCCCTCCATCCTGCACCTTTGCAGCAGCCGGGGCTTTCTCCTTTGCAGACTCTTCTTTGCTTCCCTCTTGAGCCTTTTTTGCAGCTGGGGTTTTCTCTGCCTTTGCTGCTGCCTTGTCTCCATCCTGAGCCTTGGCAGCATCTGGGGCCTTCTCTGCAGGAGCTGTGGCTTTCTGCTTTGCAGGCTCCTCTTTGCGTTCATCTTGAGCCTTTTTCGCAGCTGGGGCTTTTTCTGCCTTTGCCACTTTATTCTCTCCATCCTGAGCCTTTACAGTAGCTGGAGCCTTCTCCTTTGCAGGCTTTTTATCAGCTGGGGTTTTCTCTGCCTTTGCAGCTTTCTTCCCTCCATCCTGAGCCTTTGCAGCAGCTGGCACCTTCTTTGCAGCAGCCATGGTTTTCTCCTTTGCAGGCTCTTCTTTGCCTCCATCCCCAGCCTGTACTGCAGCCAGGGCTGTCTCCTCTGTGGCCTTTGCCTTCCCTCCTTGAGCCTCCGCTGCAGCCGGAGCCTTCTCCTCCGTGGACTCTGCTTTCCCACCACCCTCAGCCTCTAACCCGCTAGAGGCTTGCTCCTTCTTAGGCTTGTCCTTCCCTCCATCCTGAGGCTTGGCAGCAGCTGGAGCCTTCCCCTCCACGGGCGCTGTCTTCCCGCCTTTGGGCTTTCCTGCAGCCGGAGCTTTCTCCTTCCCAGGCTCATCCTTCCCTCTATCCTGGGCCTTGGCAGCAGCCGGCACCTTCTCCTCCGCAGGTGCTGCCTGCCCTCCATCGTGCTGTGCAGCTGAAGCCGCCGCCGCTGCCTTCCCTCGATCCCGGGGCTCTGGAGCAGTCGGGGCTGTCTCCCCCGCCGGCTCTGCCTTCCCTCCTCCGGCCTCTCCCGAAGCCTTCTCCTTCCCAGGCTCTGCCTGCCCTCCGCCCTGAGCCGCGGCAGCAGCCGGAGCCTTCTCCTTCCCAGGCTCGTCCTTCGCCTCGGTGGCAGCCGGCACCATCCCCGCCTGGGGCTGGGCAGCCTGGGGGGCTGCCGGAGCTGCGTTGCCCTCTGCTTCAGGGGGGGCCATGCCGCCAGCCCCTCCAGCGCTGGGCATGCTGCCCACCCCACCGCCCTGCTCCATGGGGACTCTCCGGGCAGGAGGCGGCTGCCCTGCGGTGCTCCCGGTTCAGCGAGGCTCCTGCGGGAGAGAAGACAGAAGCTGAGGGCTCCCCAGACCCGACGCCCGGCAGAGGGGCACGGTGGGACATGGGCAGCGGCTCTGCTCCTGCAGAAGAGGGGCGAGCTGCTGCCACCCGGCCGGGAGCCGTGCCCCTGCCACCGAGCCGAGGGCCCCACGTGGCCACCGGTCCCTTGCACCATCCCATTGTGCCCCGGTATCTGCTCGGCGGTGACTGATCGATGGCCTGACGCCGGCACCTGTCGCTGCCACGGGGCCTCCGGCGTGCAAACAGCCGGCGCGGCGCAGCCAGGGTGCCAATTTAAGGCCACGTCCCCCCATGGCGGGGCAGGAGACGGCGGCTCCAGCCCCAGGGTGGCATGGTGGGGATCAGGCGAGGTAAGCATCCCCGGCACGGCCCCACCGCTGCCCACCCCGAACCGCACAGGCAGGTCCAGCCGTGCAGGCAGAGCCCCATCTGCTCGGGGGCTACGCAGACCCCTGGCCCCAGTGGCCACCAGCGCTGCCCGTCCCCCTGCCCGGTGTTGACCACAGCTCCTGCCCAAGTGGTCCCCCCACCAAGGGGACCCGTTGGTGCTCGCATACCTGTGCGGGCTGCCAGCACGAGCTGCCACCCCATCCCCTCCAGCCCAGCACCCCTTCCCCAAATCCCCGCTCTGCCCTGGGCTCCGCTGCCCATCCCTGCCCGGCCACCTTCCCTCACCCTGTCCCAAAACACCCCCCCTGCGCAACCGTCCAGAGGCTGGGACAGCCCAGCCCCGGAATAAACCCACCAGTGACCATCCCAGTAACAGAGGAGTCGCTTGCTGGTCTTACTGGGACAGGAGCTATAAGCAGTTGGTTCCCAGCCGAGCGGCGCTGCGTCCCACAGCTCAGCACGGGGAGCCCATGGGGACAGAGGCATTCCTCCCGGGGCTGGGGGCTCCGCTCTCCCTGGGATCCCCCCACTGCTGTGCCCCGAGCGGGCAGCCATGGGGACCTCCCCCCCCCCCCCCCCCCCACCCCCCCCAGCCCCGTTACCTGGGTCCCGGTGCAGAGGGTGGTCAGGAGGGCAGCATCCGCACTGTGGCAGCGCCCGGAGGGAGCAGCCTCTTCTATCCCGGGTGTAACGGAGCCGGATTAGTGCAGGCAGAGGAGGATCCTTTACAGCAGCGGGAGCCGTCCCGCTTCGCCTTTCCCAGCACCTGTCACTGCTGGAGCCCGTTCAAAGGACACGCCACTCTTCCCTGTTGCCCGCGGGCCGGGGATGCACAGACACGGTGCAGGGGACGGGCACGGCACCGCAGGGAGGGCTGGCACCGGCTACAGCAGCACCCCAAAAACATCCCACGGGGGTGGCCTGGCCGAGCCGGACATGGTCCAAGTGCTTCCAAGGCACCCACAGGTGACACAAGGTGGCCACTGGCCACCCCATGGGGATGGTGTCTGGGAGCAGCCTGCCGGCCCCCCCGTGCCGCTGAGCTGCGGCCGGCTCTGCCCACTGGTGCCAGCCTTTTGGGAGAGCAGCTCTGAAGGACCGTGCGCTCCACGAGCATGACGTGGCACCTGAGGGCACCGCCGGCTCCGGGCACCGCTGCCGGTCCCTGAAAAGGAACTGACAGCAGCTGGGAACCGGGCACTGGCCAGTGGCCGCAGCCTCCTCCAGGAACCCATTGAAAGACTCTCATTTCCTGCAAAATGAAGTGTTTTGGGGAATCAGGGAAAGAAACAAAGGAGCTGGGGGCTCCCGGAGGGGTCAGGCTGTGCGTGGGTGCTGCACGGGCATCGCCAGCTCCTGCTGAAGGTGCAGCGTGTGCTGCCAGGGTGCTGCACCCCAGGGCACGGCCTCAGGGACAACGCAGGGCTGAACCTGGGCATGGAAAACCCCTGGGGAGCGCGGCACCGTGGGCTGCACCATGCCAGGGGCTGCAGAGGCCACGAGCGGAGCCCTGCCACGCAGAGTCCTGAAGCCGATGGATTCCCAAGGGCTACGCCAGGTTTCCACCTAGCTCCCCTGCCCAGCAGAGCCCCATTTACTTTAAATCTTTGAACCTTAAGTTGAGGAAAGCCTTGCTCACCAAGGGTGCGCAGACAGCTGCCCGCTGCTGGGGTTTCTGCTGGGGGCGGAGGGGATGGGGGGGGTGTTGCAGGAGGAACCCCTGGTAACTGGAGCCAGCCCTCCCCAGCCAGTGCTGCCAGGCAAAAGCACTCCAATAATACCAACTATTAAAAACCCAGAACATCCATTTATCATGTCGGGGCAGCAGGAACGCCAGTGCGGCCAGCGCAGGGCAGAGGAGGAAGGGCTCGGCCCCTTGCCCGCAGCCAGTGCTGCTTTGGGAGAGGAGAGGGGAGGCCGCAGCTCGGTGACAGGAGATAAAGCAGTGTGAGCAGCTCATGGCAAGAGAAAAAAGAGACAGCAGAGGCTGCCGGGGGCCAGGCAGCTGCCCCACACCAGGCATCCTCCTGACCCCGCTCCCCATCACCCCTCGCTACCCCAGGCGGGCGCGGGCAGGGGCACCCTGCTCCTCTGCGGGGCTCTGCTGGCAGCCGGGCAGGACAGGGCGGCAAAGGGCCGAGCACTGGCACTTGCTGGGGGAGCGGGGCTCTCCCCAGGGCCGGGTGCCCCCAAAGGAGGCTGAGATTGCCATGGGCTCCTCCAGCCTCAGCCCCTGCCAGCTGACGGCCAGGTCCCTCCTCCCGAGTTCTCCGTCCCACGGCCACATGGAGCTCAAGTCCTGCCGGGCACTGACCCCGGCTGCTCCCACATGGGACTCATGCGTGGCCGAGCTCAGCCGAGGCCACCAACACAGGCAGCAGCATTCCAAGGGCAGTGCTCACCTTGCCTGCAGCACCTCCCAGGAGGATGCAACGCTGTCCAGGCAGGGGAAGGGACAGTGCTGCTCCACGTCGCCAAATCCCGGCTCCCAGTGAGCCACCAGCTTCCGTGCACCATGGGCTGGGGTCAGGCTTTGCCAGAGGAGCTGTAGTTCACACATGGCATTGAGAGCAAGATGAGCCAGGATGGGGACACGGCTGTCCCTGTGTCCCAGAGGTGCTGCTGTCCTGCCTGCTCCTGCCCTGGCCTCGGGCAGCTGCCGGGGGGGGAGCACAAAGGCCCAGGGCATCGCGCAGGAGTAAGCAGCCAGCAGGACAGGACTGCAGCCCTCCTCGCCGCTGCAGAGGAGACCACCAGTGAGCTGTGCAAAGGGAGAAACAAAAGGTCCCCCCAGTGCCCTTCCCCTGCTACAGGCAGCAGCCCGAGCCCAAGGCCGGTACGTGCCTCACGTATGGGAGAGACACTGCTCTGGCCTCGGGTGGCGGCTGGAGAGCAGGGGAGCGAGCCGGCGCTGCCATGGCTCGCCCCAATCGCAGCACTGGCCAAGGGAACCTTCCCATCTCCTTCGCTGCTGCAGCCTCCAGCCGCGAGTCACAGCCCTGCCGCACAGGCAGCCCGCAGGCAAGGTTTAAGCTAAGGACAAAGCAAAACTCGCAGCTGGAGCTGCCTCCTCCAGAGCCCAGTTAGCCCTGACAGCAAAACCGGCAGCCCCTCAGCAGTGGCGCGATGGCAGAAGCACCTCAGGCACCCACCGCCACCACCCCAATGCAAGAGCAATGCTTGCTCAGCAGGACGCAGCCAGGGGCTCCCAAGCAGACACCAGGCTCTCCCGCTCCGGCCCTCACAGCTCAGACTCATGGCTTCAGCGAGCCTGGCTCTGTGCTGGAGAGCCTCCCTCTTCCCGAGATCAGAGGCAGGACCTGGAATGTGATGAGAACCAACAGGGATCACAGAGAAGCAGGCACACGGCTCCAACCGGTAGTGCCAATGCAGTCGTGTACGCGCAGAGGTTGGAGCATCACCGGCATCCACAGCTCTCAGGGACCACGGCCACCGCTCCCGTGGCAAGTGGGAGTCCCCCCAACTCGGCCTCCGCAGGGCACGCCGGCAGGAATAACTGGCTAGACGTGGCACCTCGGGCAGCAGGGACTCTGCCCACCGACTGTCATCGCCAACGTACAGTTTGGAATTGCCTCTCCCCTCCTCCGGCCAAGGGCTGCCAGGCACCTGGATGCCACCAGTGTCACTTCAGGCACGTGCATGCCACCGCTCCGCCAGCCTTCGGCTCTGCACCCTCCCGGCAAGCCCCGGGTGGAAGGAGCCCGTCCACTCCCCAGGCAGGGTATCAGGAGCCCACGCATCACAGCCGTGCCCCACAGCCCCCTCGGACCGGTTGGTGCAGTGAAAGCTGGGATAAAGTTCTCCAAGGAGAGCAGGAGCGCCTGCCTGGAAGCCGGCCAGGCTTCCCAGGACGCTCGCAATCTTACACACTCACTGGGAGTCAGGGTTGGTGTCCGGGCACGAAGCCTTGGGACAAGGTGAGGAAGCAAAGCGCTGAGAGCGGGCGCTGCGGTGCTGGAGAGCCACGGAAATGGTTCTCCAAAGGAGGTGCCTGTGAAGGATGAGTGTCCCATGGTTCGGCACTATTACAAGACAAAAGTCATTTGCGGGCAAAGGGAAATAAGCTGAAGACAGGCCCCTCGCAAGAAAGATCTGTAGCACTGTAAGAAGGGAAATAGCTGCTGCACACCAGGATTTCGGATGCCTCGGTCCAAAAACCCACGCCCCAACGAGCAGCACGGTGCTGCAGGTCTCTGCAGAGCACGGAAGCAAACCAACCACCACCAAGGCTTCTCAGCCTGGGGTGGGTTGTGTTGGTTTTTTTTTTTTTCCCCTCCCCATTCAGGAACTTAAGCCAGAGTCTACATTGGCTGAAGCTGGAAAACAGCCTGTCCTGGGGATATCTGGCAAAGCATCAAGCACGCCAGTTCCCTAGTTACGCGGTTGTCACAACTTCGGCAGCACACTTTAACCTTTACGCTTTTCACGGGTAAGGGAGGCTCTCCGTGCAGCCGAGCCCTGCCCGTTCTCCAGGAAACCCTACACCCCGTCTAAATCGAGCAGCAGGGCAGGCGAGAACAACATCCCCAACCTGAATCCCGGCCATGCCGCTGTAACACAAGCCAGCCAGCCTGCCTGTCCTGGTGGGGACCAACCCGGGCATGCAGTCAGCAGCTTAACTGCTTCCATCAGCACCCAGGACTTCCCCAGACAAGCTGCCGTCGTGTCGTGACAGGTCCCATCAAGGTAGATGGGAAAAAGACAGGGAGAAATCCCAATATCACCAAAAAGAGCTTCCAGAGCTACGCCGCAGCACGAGGACAGCAACGTGGCTGCCAGCAGCGACACCAGGGAGCACCGAGCGCGGATCCGAATCTCCGGGACCTGTGCGGAGGCAAGCTGTCCTTGCCAGCTCCATGCCAGCGGCCAACAAGGTATCCCAGCAGAGAGGGAAGCGAGAACCAAAGCTGCGGTTTTGAGAGCATCATCAAGCCTTTTCATAAGAATCCCATTCACCAGCTAATAAGATCTTGCAATTCTCAGCTACCCTCCAACATAGAAGTCCAGGAAGACCTTGTCTGCCTTTTAGTGCCAGCCTAGTCTGAGCTCAGCAAATTACTTTGGTAACAACTAGAAATGCATCAGAGGAGGATTTTTGTACCCAGCTACAGCTCTCCTTGATCACCGCTCCTTCTCACCCCACTTGCTGCCAAGGCGTGCTCATAAAGGTGATGAGTTTTGAGTTCTGGAACACAAGAATGTTTTTGCAAAATTCACACAGCACAGTTATATATTTTACATCCGTTTGCCAGCCTACCCTGACTCTAAAGGCACATGCTGAAACAGCACTCTTAAATCCCAGTCTCCTGCTCCACTTTTGTGACTTTATTCTCCCACTTCTACTCTACCGCGACTGGGAAAAATCACTTGCCCCCGTTTCCCTGTTGAAGCCTTCGCTGAACCCCCATTCAGCTCCTCCAGGACACCCATCTTTTACACACTTGCTACACCAGAGCAGTTTTTCCAGCACATCACCACTTTCCTCCTCATTAAGAGGGCAGGTTACGCCGCCCGCCCGCCTGCCACCCACCAGCCTGGGCGACTCCAGAGAGCTCTGCCAAACGCCCATACCCTTGTGGGGCACGGCAGCCCCAGGCTCCCTTTCACTAAGTTTGCAGTGTATGAGGAATATAAGAGGCCGTGTTTGCAGGAGGAGGTAATCTCTTTTATTAGACCCAGTGATAGCATTGGGAAAAAACTGACAAGCCGTCAGGCATACGAACCTTTCCTCAGGTCCGAAGCAGAGGCCATGTAGGGCCATCACGGAAATCCAGGCGCTCCATCCTTCAGGGATCGATATCTCCTCCAGCTCAGCAGCCTTGTTATCTTGCTTGCCTTTACATTCTTCCCCAGCTCATCACCATTCAGGCTTTCCTCTGACTCACCACAAATATTTGCTGCTCCTGCTGCCCGCTCCAGAGGAGCTGGCACCCGAGGCTGCAGCAGCAGTTCCCTCGACTGCACACTCGAGGTCCTGCCGTGTCCCGCTCCAGCGGATCACAGGGAACAGCTCCACGGCGACAGAAATAAGGCTAAGGCAGACTGAGGGAAAATCTGCACGCCTTTGGTCAGATCCACGCGAGATCTTAGTTTTCGAGGAGAAGATGCTTCCAAGTTCCTCTTGCTCCAGTCATTCCTGGTATTCGTACGTCAGCAGGGCTGTCAGTGACCTGTGACAAGCAGCTTTTTCGGCCGGGCCGTTGCTGCTGACAGTCCGTCCCCCTCAGCTCAGCGACACGGGGCTATCGGCAAAGTCAGCAAAACGCTGCTGAAGCCATCCTATACGACCAGGTCAACCCTTCGGGCCCGGTTCTGCCACAGCCACGTAAAGATCCTCAAGAGAAAGGAAGGAAAAGCTGAAACTTCGGCAGAAGGGAGCCTTGTCTCTTAGCTCATCGTTTTGAAGAGGCCATACTGTCACAGGGTCATTCATCCTTTAGTACCAAAATGCTTCCTCAAAGCCCCTTGTTCTCCAGTTCCTCAGTTACTAACTGCACAATACCTTTATTTTTTTTAAAGAATCCTTATGTTTCAGTGGGAGTGACTTTTCCTCTCTTTTAACGCAAGCAGAGCAGAAGTTTGAGGCCGGTGCTCTTTAAAGCACTGAATTCAGCACACCCACCCAAAACGGTTGCTCACTGCTGGCTGCAGACTGCAGCTGCTGTTCTGCGATGATATCCCTTGAACACTGGACTTTTTGGGAGAATTCCTGCAGAAACATCATCCTCAGGTAAAATAAACATTCATCTTTGAATATAGCTCTCCGAGGACTTTCTGCCTCTGTTCTCCCTCTCAGATGAGGAGTAAAACACTAGCAATCGCTTGATACACTTTGGTGAGGATAACAACACAGTACCTCTTACCATACCCCTCGGCTGGAGTGCAACACCTAACAAGTTTGAACTCCCTCTCTTCTCCACCCAAACAAAGACCTGAATAAGGCCACACACTAAGAATGCTTCTCCAATGGTATCCAAATTCAGAGGAAATGAAAGCAAATGTTTGCTGTAACCCCCAAACAAGAAACAGTTTGTCCTGCCTGGACATGTTATCCCATGTTTTCCTCTGTTCAAAACAGCACCACAACAGCAGTGAGCAGCCCAGCTCACACGGGTTCCAGCAAGTGATAACGGTAAGAGACCCATAAACATGGGAGAGGCAAAGCCTCCGTGTCATTACAGCCACGAGAAGCCAAGCCAGCCCAAAGAGCTTTACGAGTTTCCAAGCCTGAACTAGAGGGCTTGCTCTCATTCTTTCTGCCAACGGCTTCAAGCACAGCTCCAGTCACTTGCCATGCCAGCCTTTTTTTTGTTTTTGCAAGTCCCTTTTTGGCTCAGGAAACAGCACCACCGGATTACCTGAGTTAGCAGAACAGGTAACCGCAACACAGACACGTCAGCAGGCAGCAGTGGTGCCTGAGAGCATCATTTGGAGCAGTTGTATCCCTAAACCCCTTCTTGCCCTCACACAGCCTTTTGGAGTTATCTATCTTGCTAAGACAAGTCCAAGGAAAGGCCTAAAACACAGTCTTACAAGGTAAGGAACCATACCGCAATGCTAAGGTAAGGAACCATACCGCAATGCTAAGGTAAGGAACCATACCGCAATGCTAAGGTAAGGAACCATACCGCAATGCTAAGGTAAGGAACCATACCGCAATGCTAAGGTAAGGAACCATACCGCAATGCTAAGGTAAGGAACCATACCGCAATGCTAAGGTAAGGAACCATACCGCAATGCTAAGGTAAGGAACCATACCGCAATGCTAAGGTAAGGAACCATACCGCAATGCTAAGGTAAGGAATAATTCTTAGTAAATTTTCATCTAAATTTGATCACCTCTTCACAACGCTGGAAGTTTTGTCCTCCAGCACGTTAGAGCACTCGGTCTATATTTAGTTCTGCTAGCTGCACTAGACCGGCTAGGAGACGATGCGTCTTTAGCCAAGAGAACCGCGCTGGCAGGAGCCAGGGAGGCAGCTCACAGCAAGTCATTTGCCAGTTAAGTGGTTCCCCAAATAGAATGACTTCAGCTATAAAACAGCAGAAGGTTTAATGCTCTAATATACACAGGGAACTACTTTAAAAAGTGTGGGCAAGATTCATATTAGCACTCATCTAAACATCAACGAGAAAGGTCAGACCTGCAATATGCTGGCTTGCAGAAGCCTCACATTACTTAACACAATTCAAGCTTAATACAGACTAAAAGCCTAAGAAACAGACACTTGAAACCAATACTTAGATGTGCAAAGACAAGCCAGCTCTTTCAGACACGCACATCCTTGCATGTTCACCGAGTGCCCTTTACCGGGAAAGGGATTCAGCCCACTAGCAAGAGACAGCGATCAGATTAGGAATTTTTATTTAGTTCAGGTACACAATATTTGTATACAATATCAAAACCTGGTTTAGTCTTTAGAGAACAAGATGCCTAGATGTGAAGCGAGGCCACGGAGACCCTACGGCACTGCCTGTACGCCGTGCCTCAGCCACCTGCCTCAGGTGGAGTTCAACTACTCAACGTAAAAAAAATGGAACCAAGCATAGGAATTGAGACTGAGCAGTCACGTAAAAACAACTGTTCCCTCTCTGCCTGTCAAGAGAGTGGAGAGGGATGGGATCTCCCTCCTACTATCACGTGGATGCTTATCAGCACCGGAATCTATCCGAGAAGTTGGGAGACTTTGGCATAGTCAGTGGCTGATCACTGGGCTTCACTTCTACGCTGCGGTATTTGCGTATTGGGTTTGCCTTGTGAACCTGTAAAAAAAACCAAAAAAATATCAAGGCCAAAATGAAGCAAGTGGTTGCGGTTATGATGAACCCGAAACCTGCAGGCGAGCCATCGGTGGGACGAAGGCAGGCGTCTCTCCACAAGACTACCACACTGCCTAGGGCACTGGAGTGAGCCACCAGGAACACGCAAGGCACGCTTTGGGGCTGCGGATTTTACAAAGATCATTCCGCTCCAATGACTACACGTGTACAGCTCCAAAAATCACTCATCTCAGCAGAGCTGCCTGTTTTGTTTGGGTTTTTTGGTTTGTGTTTTGTTTTTTTTTTTTAAGACCAGTTGTAAAGTTAATGAAGTCAGTTTGCAACAGGGAAACTTGAAAAGACAGTCTTAATGCAGCTCAACACTGACATTAGCTCATTTAGTATATTCCCACATCCCTTTGGGTTACTTTACAGCCCCTGTTAGAAACAGCTCACTTACCATTTCTTGTCTTAGCTTCGCAACTTCTTCCTTTTCACGCTCCTCTTGTCGCTGTCTGACCTGCTCTTGATGCCTCTCCCTTATGGCTTCTCTACCTGCCAATCGTTTTTCAAATTCTTGCCGCTCTTTAGCTCTTTTTTCTGTTGCCAGCTCAAAGCTTTCAGGAACTATGGAACCAGAAAGGCTCTCTAAGTTTAGAAATAGAGGAGATAACATTGGTGCAACGACAGTCAGGTAAAGCAAAGCAGTATTAGTGTCAAATGGAAGCCTCCCTCTGGAGCGCTTCACCTTGCAAGGGTAGTTAGTAGATACCTCCAGGCTTCAGGAAAAGAGAAAACCTTACACCCAAACGTGAGCAGTGTTAATGCAGACATTACCCCGTCACGGGTGTTCTCATAGGAGGGAGCAAGCACACAATCGTTAGCACAAACAAGTTTTTGGCCGATTCTGTACCCTGCAAAGCTTAGTCTACCCTAAGATGCCTTCATCTCATTAGAAATGGGAAGAAAAGACTGGCAGCTGCTGCAGAAATGCCAGCTGTCTCTACAGGGAGCTCCTTGCATACTATTTACCCTCATCCCAAGCTAGCACGCATCAATCATCTGCCAATTGTAGCATAGCTGTTAAATACAGCTGCCATGTTAGTGCAGGACAGGGGGGCAGCGGAGAGGAAGCTCCCCCACCCCCTGGGGACACGAGCTGTTAGGGAATTAGTTGATTAAGTGCACAGCACTATTGGCTGTGCTGATAAAGAAGAGGCAACAGCCAGTCTAAACATCATTTAATTGCATCAGTTCTGAGTTATCAGCCAAGCCTGGGTAGCAAGTACTTGTAACTCCACCTGATAACAGCTTATTTTCCTTTTTAGGCACAAAAGGCTCCTGGTACATCACTGTGTTGGGACGAGCTTTAAAACACGCCGCCTCTTTCTGCCTTTTCAAGTCTTCTTTAAGCTGCAAGAGAAGAGAGCCCATCAAACGCCAGGCATAACAAAAAGACCATCTCCCCCCACCCGGACTTCAGCACTCCCAACGCTGGAAAAGCCAGGTTGACTTAGATCAAATCATTTGCATGGAAAATTTTATTAAAGCCAAAAAGTTGTGTCACTTGGTGCCTGCCAGTTACTTTTGCCAAAAATAGCCTGAAGAAAGTTTCAGGTGTCCACTGCAGACTTCACCTGAGAAAAGCAGGATATTATTTCTATGTCCATAAATCCCCAAGCACAGAGATGCTCAGCAAAGGGATCCAACTGCACATAGTTACTACTTAGAAATTTCCCCACAGCTGTTCACGCAGTTGTGGTAAATCCCATCACTTGCCATGAAGGGAGAAAAAAAAACCCAATCCACCAATCCTTAACCCACAGCACAAGTCTCATGCCAAGGACAGGATAAGTCATTGCTCAAACTCAGATCCTGATTCAACTCAAGCAGGACACTTTTTGAAGTCGATCACAACTCCACTAGCTGCTTTAAGTCTGGTCATACCCGTTATCCTTTTCATCCTACCTGCTGTTTCCAGCTCTGTAGCTTGGCAGCTCCCCGTTCATCAATCTGCAGATTGAACGGTTCAGGCTGAGTTGGGTTTTTGACCTTCTTTTCTGGCAGCTTAACTTGGTCAAAGTAAGGCAGAGGTAGTGCTTTGAACTTTGGCACCTGAAAGAAACAGCTTGAAATATTTCTTGCCCTTTCCTCAACGGCATGAAGCTTTGGAAGTTTAACAGCCAACAGCAAGAGGCAAGTCCTGCCACACTCTTTTTACTTAAGGAGCGGAATCCAAGGTAGCTTTTAGCTCTTACCTCTTCCTTCTGCAATTCTTCTATTTTTTTCTCTTTTTGTATTTGCCGCTCTCTGTCACGGGCATCAAAAGAGAAGGGGCAAACTTCCACATGCCTCTGCTCCGGCATTTTAGGTTTGAAGGGCACTCCATAATGTGGCATAGGGTTAGCTTTGATCACAGGGACCACCTCTTTTTCCTAAAGGGATATTAGTGTTAGGATCTGACACAGCACCAGATTTTTGTAGAAAGACTACAACTCCTGCCAAACAAAGCCATGAATACTAAAGTTCCTTTAGTAAGGGTCACAACAGCATCAAGCAAACGCTCTGGACACTGCAAAAAATTAGTAGTCCAAAAAGTACCAATTTACAGGTATCCTGAACCACAGGCAGGTTCTTCCTCTTTCCAAACCACTACCAGTTCTAGTACTCATCCAAATTAGACTGTAATTCTTTAACATCTTCTTCACAAGAGGGAAAGGAGGAAGGACATGGTGCATTCTGAATCCTGCTCCCCACCTCCAGGGATCTAGAGTGACTGCGGGGAGGACAAAGGTCACATGCAATATCTGCCCTTCTCAATAACAGAATAGGGAAGGGCAACGTCCTTTAGAAATCTAAGGAGTTTACTTTCCTCATTCATAGCAGCAACAGCTCAGAAACCCTAGTCAGTGCCCTCATGTTTAAATTGAGTTATTTCCTTTTGTATGAGAATTCAGCTTCTGTAAAACAAGTAGCAGCAACTAGATCGTTAGAAGGGAACGGCACAAGGAAAGATGACCACTGGAGGAACTGCCTAACGGGGGGACGGGGCTAACCGAACCAGACCATCACACCCAACTGGCAGAGGCACGGCAGGCTGGCCAAGGCAGTCGCCGTGGTGGGGCCAGGCGGCTTGACTACAGCCCATTCACAACAGTTACCTTTTCTTCATCTCTGCTGGACGTTCGGGTTCTGCTTTTCAAGGTGAAGACTGGAGACTTGGGGACTGTAACAGGAAGCGTTTTCTTCTCTGGAACGCCCTGTTCAGAAGAGCCAGTAAGGAGTTACCCAAGCCTAAGTGCCAAGAAAAAGCACTACAGAGAAACAACCCGACATAGCACAGTACCTACTCATTGCAGTTCTTACCTAATGACAGACAGTGTTTACTGAAGATTATTAAATACATAATGCAACATAGCTACGGACATTTTGAAGCTAATTGCCAGCTCAGTCCCAATTCCCAGGTCTGGGTATCACTAAACTTCTTACCACAACATCCTCCAGGATTTTTGTTGGACACGGCCTGGAATGGAATTCAAAGTGCTCTTCTTCCTGCTGCTTCTTACTCTCACGCTCCTGAATCCTTTTTTCTATTTCCAACTCAAAGCCAATGGGTTGCGTGAGTTCCTTCACAGGGGGTTTCTTGGGCAGCAGTGGTCCACCCTCAAAGATTTTGTGATCGAGTTCTCGCGCTTTGAATTTGTACCTTCACAGGAAAGACGGAGATAGTCACCAACATATTGTCCATGGCAAGATGCAGCTGCTAGCAAATGGCTTCTCTCACAGCATAAAAGAGCGATTGTCAGGTACAGAAGCAGTTGTGCCACACACACACGTTACATGGTGTGCAGCTCTAGTTAGTAACTCCTCCTCTGCTTTTGAAACAGCAAGACATTACGGAAAACCTTATGGATTGCTTTCTTGGAAATCCAAAGCTTTGTCTACAGGAGAGTTTTGAAGTGTACGCAGGCTGTACTGCTATACTGGGTTTGCTTTACTAATCACAAGCTGTACTCAACCCAAGATCAGCTCTCCTAAGAGCACTTTCTTCAAAACAAATGGCTACTTTTCACATCCCTACAATCAGAGCCATAGGATTATGCACAAGCTGAAAGAATCGCAGTGGTTTTATCCTACTCATTCTTTTACACAAAAAGGGTATTCCTGAGAAGTGATATTTTGGCATCTGAAAGATATTTCCAGCGTGGTACCATTCTCTCCCAGAGGATTAGAGTAAACCTTTACTTACTGTTGAATTTTCTCCATTTCCTCTGCTTCTAACTCTGCTGTAGTTTTGCAGGTGACAGGTCTGAAGCGCTGCTTTGTTAGAAGCACTGGCGTTTTAGGGTTTGTAAGCCGAGCCTTCATCAGCTTTCCTGGAACTGGGCCTATAAATTCAAGTCACAGAGACTAGCAGTTAACGGCAAGGCCTGCAACAGAGACAGACTGTTTGCACAGTAGAGCAGTCAGCATCTTTCTTGCTCTACCACCATCTCTGCGGACAGCCTCCTGGCTGGACATAGCCAGGACTGCTCACCTTCATCAGATTTCCTGCTCCTCAAATGGTAACGAGAGGGTGTGCGTTTTTGGAATGCTTCTACCTGCTCAGCAAGGGACACATATTCTGATGTGGTTTCTTCAAGTTTTCTTTTGTTTCCCTGGGACAGATTGAAAGGTTTGGGGATAGTGGGTCCCTTCGGCATTCGCACCTGAAGACAAAAAACTACAGTCATTAAGGCCATTTAACACAGGATGCTTCGATGACATTTCCTTTCCCCACTGATTCACAGTATCTGTCCCTTCCCCTTATTGAAAAGAAGGTAACATTTAACATTAGACATAAGTCTTAACTGTCTGAACACGCAGGAGCTAGTCATATTGGGAAACGGTATGAAACGGAAGATTAAAGCATGAAGCGTAATGACCGGAAGATATGACATTAAAGGGCCCTTTTCAAAAGGGTCCTTTAGAGTCTTGTGGCAATGCAGATACGCAGTGAGCTAACAGTTACGTTTGCACAATGCTTGCCTCTCTGACGGTAGCCCTCTTTGTGGGTTACCAGCAGCACGCGGGTTGCAAAAGCAGAAAGATGATGATGTCAAGAATTAGTCAGCTGACTGCTGGCAATATTCTGGTTCTCACCGGAGAAGGAGGATGCTTTCTCAGTACCGCTGCAAAATCCAGTTCCTTGTACTCGTTCCCAGGCTGGCTTTCCACATGTTGTTTAATTCTATTCTCCGTGCAGAAGTGGAAGTCAATTGGCTTTGTTACTTGACCAACAGTTCTCTTCACGGGTTGTCCTAAAGGAAAAAGAACACGTAAGGTCTAGAAGCCTTTTGGGGTGGGGGGAGGATTTGGGGGAAAAAAAAAAAGCATTTGATTTCTAATAATGCGAACAGTTTTTGGAGAACTCATCTATAACCTTTCAAAATATGACAAAAAACAAACCAACCAGTTTCCAGGCAGTTTAGGGGCTGATCTACATTAAAAGCCACCTAATCCTAGCACTTATTACAAAATCTGGAATGTTTGTTTTTAAAGGTACTTGTACAGCTCTATGCAGCACTCTCCAGCTGAGCCCAGTACAGCTTCAACTTACAATTCAGCTAGAGCCCACCTGCTCCAGCAATAGCTGCTTTCAGAGACTCCTCGTTCTTCTTCCGCAGCTCCATAACCTCCCGCTGCAGCTGCTGCATCTTTTCCAGCTCCTGCTCCTCTGTACTCTTCAGCTTGCCAGAAAGATTGGTCCTCCTGCAGAAGCACGTTAAAGACGGAGATACGGCTTCCTGCTTCACTGGTTATTAGCATGTTAGTGCAAAGGAACATGCTTATCTCTGACTTCATCGCAGAAGCATCACTCATCATAAAAGTATACCCTTTAGAAAAGATCTGTTTGGATTTTGTTTGCTCAAGAAAGCTTGCAGCTAACTGCTATCCTGCATACCCATTTGCTGTATGCACGCCTCATCCATTAGCAAGAACAACTTTCTCCTCAAATGAAAAGCAAAAGCTTTCCTTTGCACAGGTTCAGCTGGTGAATTACTTTTCCTCCTAATATTGTTGTCTTGATCCGGTGTTTACTAAATGTGATACCATCACATGCTAAGTTGAAATTGAAAACACTTTAGCCAGGGCTGTCACCTAAATCAACTGTGATTAGCAAAAGACAAGTCACAAGAAAGCTACGTACTTTAACATTGTTGGCGTGGAGGGCATGGTCAGCTTGCTTTTCCCTCTCCCTGGGGAGAGGTCAGGATTCTGCAGGGGCTCTTTCTCCGTGGATACTTCTGTCAGCTTCTCTCTGCTGCTAGAACTAAGGTAACAAGTTGTTATGGCAAACCACTCCAATTAACTGCGCTCTAAATGGAAGATCACCTGCAGCTCTCACCACCATTCATAACATCCCAACACCCGGTGAGTTCTAAGGTACGCCAGACTGGCCTTACCTCACCACGGGCCCGGGCATAGATCGTCTAGTTTTCCCTGGTACTCTAAGGCTGCAGAAGGGAAGATGAATTACTGAGTTTTTGGAACTCAGGCTTTTCTTGAGGAGGTAGGTGAAATATAGTTCATCTAGGTACAGCAGCGTTTGAAAGATCGCACCTCAATTTCCTGACCTCAAGCTTATCACTATATGATATCTTGGTGGTTAAGCTAATTTGAGAAATATTTTAGCTGTGACTCTTTCATAGCTTATGACTGCCTGACGACTTCCTGATGGACAAGTTAAGCCAAATTTAAAGCTAGCTGACAGACACTGAGTATGGAGTAAGAGGCTTAAGAAACCCAAGCTTCTTTCATTCACATCTCTACCTCCAAATAGAGTGTTTCCTTCAGGTCTTACAGCTGTTTCTTCTTGTTTATGAAACCAGTATCAGGAATCAGGTTTCAGTCACCTCCCCCTAACCTTCCTGCGAGAACCCTCTCAACCATGTGGAAATTCTTTCCAAAGAAACAGTTGTATCCCCCTTCCCAGCCCCAAACAGAAGGACTTTGATGACGTACATTCTCATTTTTTTCAGGGGTGGAACCTCTTCCTTATTAACCAAGGCATTAGCATTTCTCTCCGCTTTGATTCTAGCTGGCTGTTTGCGTTGCTGTGTTTTTCTCTGTGTTGTAGCCTGTCTTCTACCCGCTCTAGAATAGAACAGAAAGCGGAGGTTAACTTTCCCACGGGTCTGAGAAGACGCACGATCTGTATAATGCTTTTTACGTCAGTGCATCGCCTAACTCCAGCATGTCCCCTATGCAAACTGTGCGTTTAGCACAACAATCCAAATGCAACATGAATTATTTAAGTTTAACAATCCATAAACTTAATATTCTTTGGTATATATGAGCATACAGAGCCCTTTGCATGCATATCAAGAACGAGTTCTGCCCAACTCAGGCAGATATAAACAAAGAAACTTTATAAGCCACTTCAGTTTCAGATATCCTCACATTCCAGAAGCTCCTAGTGCTACCGAGTCTCATTTGACAAGTATGCGAGACACTGCATTACATTTCCACCCCTAGAGATTGTCCCTCCAGCTTAGCAAGCAGATCAGCTGTCCCAATACACGATCTCTGTGCTGGAGAACTTCAGACCCATAGGATGACCCAAGAACAGCTAGAACTGCAGATCCTGAGAGCAAGGACCTGCTTAGTTACACCGTCATCTATCTTCACACAAACTGAATACAAGTATTTCACCTCTGAGAGGCCTCTGCAGGAGCAGCAGCTCTCCAGCTCGTCAGGGATCCAACAATATTCTGAGGAACCGCATTGGCCTGCACACATTCTGCTTGGCCATCATCTTCACCATGGCTTTCAGCTGAGAACAGCGACAAACGTCAGCTCATATAGATACACATATATATACACACACACACAGAGGAATGCTGAAGTGAAACCACATGAGACCTTGCTAGACAACAATATATGAAGATGGTCCCACAAAAGCCAGACAGAGGCCTTTTCATTTTGCCAGTGAAAAGCAGGTAAAATTTATTCTCTCCCCCCCACACCATGCCAGCTTACTCATTGTTATTCCTTGTGATGTGACAGAAGACAGAATAATATCAGGCTTTGAAAAAGCAGGGCTGTTCTGCGAGACCTTTGCCAGATTTTCTGCAGGAGGGACATTCTCCAGATTGGCTTTTTGGTCTGTGAGGAAAGAGAGACTTGCACTATACATACTACATTAGGAATTTTTAACAATCCCTCAGAATCTCATTATGATGTTAACAAAGTCATCTGTCAAGTTACAGATGACAATCAAAGTTTAAATACAAAAACAAAACAAAAAAAACCCCGTGCATGATGAACGATGCAGTTAACAACATGACTAATCCACCGGCACAGAAGCCAGGCCCAAAACAAGGATCACACCAAGCCCTCACCCAAAGAGAAAACAAATCAAGGAGTTGGAAGCAACTTACCAAACCAGGAGTCTGCATTGTGTACATCATCATCATCGCTCAGAGTCGCAAAGTTGATGCAAGGGTTTGGGACATCAAAGGAATAGCGAGATTCTGGGTGAGACATCTTCACCTTCACGCTGTGTCCCCGTGAGTCCTCCGCTTGCACTGCTACAGTCCTTTAGACAACAAACATTGGGCACCTGTTACACCAAACCCCAACGCAGGTGTCAGCTAAATCTCTCTCCGCCTCTCTTCCTCGGCACGGTTTCTAGAGATAGATGCTGGGACAGCCTTTGGTATGTCTCCCTGTCTTGTAATTCACAGCCTTTGGACAGAACGCCTCATAAGCAATGCAGTTTTTTATTCTACTGCTGATTGGCAAAGCTAAGGAGATTTTACCACTGTTGACATTTGCAGGTTCAAAACTATCAAAAAGATCAAGTTTTGAAGGTTTTCTTTGTACCTGTAGGTGCTAGAATTGTATTTTTTAAAAGGAAGTAAAATACAAAGCTTTTCCAGAGCGCGACTGATTTGCCCTTCCCTCCCTCACCACGCACAGCAAAGTAGAGTTCTCACCCTTACCAGGGCACAGATTTATGAAGCAAGAGCCTGATGATGAGGTTGACTCCAGAGCACTGCAAAGCACAACTCCTTCTCCCTCTGAAGGGCTACAAACAAGAACTAATGACACAAACATGATCTTCTACAGAGCAAACTGATTTTCAAAGCAGGAAGAGTTCTGTATTGTTACTGGGCAAAGAGTAGGAAGAAGGGCAGCGCAGGGCCCTTGCTGCATTCCATGGCACTACCCCGAGGCTGGCCAGGCTATAAACAAACCAAGCACTGTGACCATGTCAAGAACAGTCCCTGCAGTTAATTAGTGGAGCACTGACAGCAGGAGGAGTCCCTGTGTCAACAGGTGATATTAAGCTCAAGGGAACAGGAATAAAGCCAGCAACAGAGTTATAAACCCTTAAACTGTAACAAAACCTTTTTGCAAAGGTGTTTTCATGCTTTCATGATGCCTCGCACAGCTGCAAGGCAAAGCCCATGAGGATGTGTTATGAAACACTCCCTAAGGAAATCACCTGAACTTTGCTTTTATGAGTCCAACCAACTCTAAAGCAGCGTATTCTTAATCCACAAAGTCTCAGACCTAAACCATCTGTCTAGGCAGACCACACATAGTTCAACCCAGATGGTATGCTCCATAAATGAGAAAGTGTTCAAGAGTAAATCAAAGCAGCATTTAGGAGGTACCACTGCTGTTTACAATCACCGGCCCTCCCTCCTGAAGATGGCTGCACTGAGAAGCCTTCAGTTCCCCAGCACAGAATTGCGATAGTTAAGGGGAAGAATGTCAGAACAGAAGCGTCAGCTACATGACTGTGAAGATGTCAGGGTAGGACCCAAAGAAGGCAAACAGAAGAATCAGAGCCAAAACCAACTGTAACCGAGCTGAAGACATGGCTGGAATCGAATGCTTTCCTACTGCCCTTAATCAAGATAGAGTTTCTGTCAACACTATCCACTTTTTTAAAAATGAAATGCGTCATCTGCATTCTCCCCTCACCCTCCCCAGTCAGTCCACCGAGTCGGAGCTCCGGGCATCATGTTTCACGGCTACTTGTGTCCTACGCTGCTGCCGTTTCCAGCTTTTTACTGTGTAAAGTCCATATCCTTTCATAGCGTCAGCACCCTCATCACCGACCTCACCACCGACCCCCTTCTTTCTCCCCCGCCTCCCAGATGGAAGCCAACAGTCAGTCATGAAAAGAAAGGGAGCGCGCATCAGTGCCACAGTCATACACCGAGTTTCTTGAAAGAGGCACTGGGGAGGTAAAAGTTATCGTGACTGAACTCCAGAGGGTCCGTTTCAGTCAGATGAACTCACGGCATCCGCTTTTCAAATCCCTACGTATCCTCCGAGTCCTGCGCAGAACAGGATTTACTGTGAAGCAGCAGTTCACTGAAAGGCATCTCGCTCCTCCACCCGTCGACTCAGCTTGGGACCGAGCTCCTGTCAGTTAGGAACGCTATGGTGATTTATCACGCTGATATGCCCGCTGCAATGCTTCTGCAATCGAAACGGGCTCAGCCAAGTACAGCCCAAAGCCTGCTGCCCACTCCCTTGAGGCATTTTAAAACACTCGATCGTGATTTTGATGGCAGAACCACCATTATCTCAATCTTTTCTTTAAAGACGGGAGGCAAAATTCTTTCTCTCCACTGTGGCACTCTTCCACCAGAAGTGAGGTGCAGAAATTTCTTCTCATTAATAAGGGCGTTACCTAATTAGCAGGCACTGTGTGCATTTACCAGACCGTGGTTACAGGCACACTGTAATCCTACGTAACTACAGCATGGATTTAAAGCATAACCCTGCTCTCCCCTACATCCATCACCTGTGTCAACACTAGTGCTCACAGAGCTTCACAGCGAGCCAGGGGAACCCTCACCCCCATTCTGCAGGATCAGCTTTCACCTGGTTCGCAGGGAGCTGCTCACACCGCCACTGGTGCAAGGAAGGAGGAGGATCTGCTCCTCTCACTTTCAAACACAGCCCAAATTCCTTTGATAAAAGTGAGTGCCTAACTAAAACCTTAATTCTCTTTCTAGGTCTGCTCCTCTCACCGACCTAAATGTGCCTCGCACAGCCACAGCCCCATACGGTTTCTGTACAGAGCAGCATAGCTGTATCCACAAAGAGGAATAGACGGCAGGTTTCTCTGCACATCAGGTTCCTTTTGATTAACTACACTTTGGCATGTTCCAGAAGAGTGCCTTGGCCTGCTTTAGATTAGTTAGCTTTGAAAAAGGATTAAGCTAAATTGGAACAAGCATTCCTATCCCAGAATAAGACTGATCCAACAGCAAGTGCAATAGGTATTTCGGAATAACTTCACACCTCGCTCTAATCCAAATTAGCTTTAAAATGCTGACACGATTCCATCACAGATGTGCTCAGCGTCTTTTTCTCAATGTAGTTGTTAATTTCTTGCCAAAAACATTTAGGCCAGACAAGGCTGGAGAGGAGTAACTCCAACAAGACCGACGCAGTACTGGCCTAGCTGCAGCATGTGAAACTCAGCACCAAGCATGTCGTAAAGGAGCACTTCACAATTATGAGCTAACCAAAAGAGCCTCTTATTTTTAGAGCAGCAGCCCAGCACAGACCGATGGTCATCAGGCAATACAATAACAGCACCCACTGCCTGGGACAAAGGACCCTCCCAGCCGTACAGGCCTTTGCATCGGAGAGAGGAAGAGGCATTCCAAGATGAGAAATTAGAGGTCAGAAGGAGAGAGAATGGAGGAGTCTAGGGGAGCAGCAAGGGACAGACAGAACGAGGGTGCAGAGAAGATCTGCTCTTTCTTGCCATCTTGCAGTGTAATTAGATAAGCCCCTGGTCAACTTGAGATGACACCTTATCACAATACACCACTGGAGCTTCATAAGCTATAGGCGTGACTTACTCCAAACCCTGACAGGATCAGAAAGCAGAAAAAAATAATACCAGATACACAAAAAGGATATTCCAAGTTACATCGGCAGATAAATCTGAAGCCAGTTGATCCACATGCCTCAAAACCCAAGATGGGCAATCAGGAATAAGCAAGAGAAGCTTCCCCAAGGCTGAGGAGGCTGCACAGCAACGTGCTGCACTAATCCCAGTGCCTTCTGCTGGGCATTCAACACCGACTGCTGTTTAAACACAGGACACTACACTAATGAGGCAACTTGTTTAATTCAGCCCGACAGCTTCTTTATTGTCCTACAACCCAAAGCGTTCCGTCCCTGTTATAGGGACGATAACCCAGACAAAGTTCCCAGATGCTTTTCAGGGGTTAATATGTAAATTGGACCATTACAAAGGGCTGGGAATCACCTCTCTATAGGTACAGTCCTGTCACCACTGCCTTGTAGGAAGCTATCCCACCCCACCACAAAGCCGCCACGTGAACTCCTTCAGCACAAAGTCATCCTTGCTTTTCCCTGAGCAGAGTTAAGGGAACACTTTTAACAAATTCTGGGTCTACAGCTTCTCCTATCTCTGGCGCTCCTCACTCAATGCTCAAACGTGCTCTTCCGCAGCACAGAACCAACACTGAATTCATCAACCCGGGTACAGAACAGAGGCAACACTGCTGTTCCATCATATAACACTCAAATTGGGAGACAAAGCCTTTAATTCTATGCAGGCGAGAGATGAGCATGCAGAGAGCTCCGCAGACCACCCCGACCTGCAGTCATTAGCCTACAGCAAAAGGAGGAGCAGCAGCTTTTTGCCCGAGCAGCCTTTGCTCTGCTAACGGCCCAGACCCGCCTCCCTTCCAACAGCCCAAAATAAACAGCCCTGACATCTCACGCTCCGTAAATGAGATCCCACAAGTTTTAGAAGACATGAAGATGGGACATTCTAAGTATAGCTGTTCAAGGAAAAGTACATTATTTTTAGCCAGTGTAACCTCAACTTATTGTTAGATTAAGTTGAAGCTCCTCTAGTTTAAGAAAAGCGCTGTATAAAAATAGCTAACAACACCTTTTCTGTTACTTAAGCCAGGTTGCGCCTGGTTTTCTTCCCTCCTTTTCCTAGGAAGCAGGATTTGGTTTGAGAAGGAGTAACATAGTTTCTCTTAGCTCCAAAATTAAGACACACACTTCTTCAGCTTTTGAGCAGTGGGTGTGAATAAACGGTTAGCGACCCAGTGCGGCAGGCAGCCTGGCCCGTGCTGGCACTAGCACAGCGCTCTAGGCTGCGTTTCATCGTGAAATACATTGTTTCCATCATGTCAGATTTCGTGATTGTTTGGAGAATCTCCACACACAACTTTATTTTACTCACGAAGCAGCTACCCCATCATAAGGCTTATTTCAGGACTGCGAACCCATCTTAACGGAGGGAGCCCCTCCCCAGGGCGGCTTCGCCCGCCGCCGGCCTCCAGCTGCCCAGCGGCGGCAGGAGCTCCCCGCTACCGGCCGCGGGCAGGCCCCAGGCTCCGGCTCCCTCAGCCCCACGGCCACGAGGGGTTTGCAATCAGCCCTCGGGGATCTAGGCCCACGCCACGGGGCTCCGGGTGCGATCCTGCTCACCAGCCACCGTGTCAGGCCACGGCAAAAGCGGCCCCAGACAAGGGTTAAACACCCAGAGCCGCTTTTCGCCTCCGCTCAGAGCAGGCCCACGGCCCAACCATGTACCACACAGCCGGAGAGACTCAACCGGATCCCGGGGAAGGGCTGCGGCCCGGGCCACCATCCGGTAACGGCGTCTGGCGGGGAAGGGGGGGGAAAGTGGGGTGAAGCCAAGAGCTCCCCCCCACGGGGGGCGGGGGGGGGAACTCGCCCGGTGCCCGGTAACCCCCGCCCGCTCCCACTCACCTCAGCACCGCGGCCGCCCTGCGCGGCGCCTCTGCCCGCCGCCGTTAACGGATTTCAAACAGGGCTCGTCGGTCCGAACCAACCAATCAACGCCTAGGGCACGCCCTCGGTGCGTCCCTATTGGGCAGGCCGCTAGGAGGCCAAGGGACCCGGATGAGCAAACCCCGCCCCGCGCTCGCTGCCCTCAAGGGCTGACGGGAAACGTAGTGTCCGAACACACCGCGCCACAGGCAGGAGGGGAGAAGCAAACCACAACTCCCATAACGCACTGCGCGGGGCGCGCCCAGCCAATCAGGCGAGGCAGCGCTTTGAGTGTTCTTCGGGGGCGGCCTATCAGCTGCCGGTAGGCGGGTCCCCCGAGCAGGGCTGGGCGGGGCGGCTCGGGGCCGGTGCCCGCACCCCGCCGGGCCCAGGCGGCCTCGGCAGCGGTGGCAGCAGAGGAGGCCGCGCCGCCCGGGCAGGAGCCCACCGGAGCCGGGCCCTGGTACCACGGCTGTACCTTACGTGGTCGCTGGAGCGTCTAGTTTGCGGCTTTGAGTAAGCACGTAGCAGGCCTTTGTCTTTCTCCCGCCACGGGTGTCCTCGATCAAGCACAGGCAGCCTGCCTGCACTCCCAGAGCCCTGCCTGACTTCCTCCTGCTGCCGGCTGTACCTCACCTGATCAGCTCCTCTGACTGCCTGGCCCAGGGAAGGCGGCTTCTACCACCCACCCCTTCCAGTGAGCGCAGCCAGGCTCCCTGCTGCTGGGGGAAAGCGCCCTTTAGGCGACATTACCTACCCCAAATCCTGCATAAAACTCCCCAGAGCAGCGAGAAAGCCAGACAGCAGGCTCTGCTAACAGGGGAGGACTCTGCCGACGAGAGGGCCGACCCAGGGTGCCACAGCTGCCTTCTGCCGCCTCGGTGCTCTGCCCACATCAGCCTTCCCCTCACAGCCCCGCCGTGGGCGCAGGGGGCGGCCGCAAACTCCCGGAGCGCTGTGGAGACACACAAACACACACAAAAAAAAAATTAAAAAAAAAAAAAAAATCACACGTTAAGCCCGAACTGCTGTGAGGGTACAGGCGGCCGTGGCAGCAGGCTCTACCGTACCCGCGTGGCGTGGCAGGGGCGGAGGCCGGGGCACCGGGGCCGCCGCGGCCTGGGATGCCCACGGGCCTGGTGGCGCCTCCGAGGCCCCGGCGCCGCCGACAGGGGGCGCTAGAACCCCGCCCTCCGCCCGGCACCTCCGCGCCTGCGCACTGGGCACCAGCCGCTTCGCGCAGGCGCTCTCCCCTCCCTCCCCGTCTAACCGACGCTCCCGCCCCGCCCTCCCCGCGCATGCGCGCCGCTCCCCGCCCAGCCTCACGGCGCCGTGCGCATGCGCACCGCCCCCTCCTGCCCCCTCCCACCCTACCGCACCCCCCCGGCGCGGCCCAGGAGCGCGGCGGCGGCTCGGCGGGCGATGCGGAAGGAGCCCGGGGACTGCTGAACGGGCCGAGGCCCGGCGGGGCTCCCGGCGACCCCCGGCGTCGCTGCCAGCCGGGGCCGCGGGGCAGGGGCGGGAAGAACCCGGACCCTCCACCGGCCGCTGAGGTGAGGGGCGGAGTAGGGCAGGCCGTGAGCGACGCGCGGCTAGGCCAATGGGAGAGCCCGTTCTCGGGCCCCGCCCCCGCGGGGCTCTCCTGGCGGGTGATTGGCTGGCGAGTGAGGGGCGGGCGCCGTGTCGGCCCTCGTGCGCGGGCCCCGTGCTCGCCGCCCCGCCCCGCGCGGGTACGGCGGCCGCGAGGGGCGGTACGGTGGCCGGGGGGGGGGCAGGCCGCCCCCTGCGGCCCTCCCGCGGCCCGGCGTGCCACCGGCCCGGCCCCGGCGGCAGCGCTTTGCTAACCGCAGCGAGTGACCGGAATCGCTCCCGTAAGAACGCCGGGCCGGGCGGCGGCAGCCCCGGGCAGGCCGTGCCCTGCGAGCCCGGCCCTGGTGGCGAGGACTCGCCGCCGGTTTTCAGCCTTTTTATCCCCTCCGCTGCCCTCCGCCTGCGGGGAGCGAGGGGCTTCGGGAGGGCGGGGGCTGGGGCTGCCCCCCGCGGCGGGATGGGGCGGGAGGGGCGGGAGGGCTGCGCCGCGGTCACCGTCAAACCGGGCCCCGCACGGGGCTGCCGTAACCCTTGGGCAACGCTGCCTGCCCGCTTCCGCCGGCCGCCGTTGGGCAACGCCGGCGGAGGGGGCGGGGGGAGCCGGGCCCTTTAACGGGCGGGGCCGGGGCGGGCGGGGGCGGTGCTGCCTCCGCCTCCGCGGCACTCCGGGAGTGGCGGAGCGCGGCCGGGCCGGCCCGCAGCTCCAGCAGAGCAAGAGCCGCCTCCGCTCCGGCCCGGCCCGGCCCGCAGCCGGTCTGCCAGGCGGTGCCTGCACCCGGTGAGACCTGGGGGCTGGGGGTTGCTCGGAGGGAGCCTGGGGGTCCCCTGGGGCTCGAGGTTGGTTTCCCGGGAGGGAGGTGTTGCAGTCGGTTCTCCGTGCGGCTTCAATCCGGTGGCCCTGAGTCTCGGCGTAAAGCTGCGGGATGATCTCAGTCTAAGGATAAGCTATCGCTGTTAATGGCACGGGTGTATCTAAAAGCTGTAGCGTTAACCGTTTCTTTGCCTCTCTCCTCTGGTGTTTGTCTGTGCAAAGGTCAGATGTTTCCATCGATCGCGAAGAAGAAGAGTGGAGTTGGGACCTGCTAAGTGCTGATCTGCTTGTGCTCCGGACCATGGACTCATTGAGGCCGTCCCAGGTGTGAAAATGTCCAGCAGTAACCGGGAGTTAGTGATTGACTTTGTTTCCTACAAGCTCTTGCAGAAGGGATACAGCTGGAGTCAGCTGGAGGAGGAGGAGGAGGATGAGAACAGGACTGACTTTGCAGCGGAGGAGGCCGAGATGGACGGCGTCCTCAATGGGAGCCCTTCCTGGCACCCGCCCGCCAGCCACGTAGTGAACGGAGCCACCGTGCACCGGAGCAGCCTCGAAGTCCACGGAATCGTTCAAGCAGCCGATGTGAGGCAGGCGCTGAGAGAGGCGGGGGATGAGTTTGAGTTAAGGTATCGGCGGGCTTTCAGCGACCTCACTTCCCAGCTCCACATCACCCCCGGCACGGCGTATCAGAGCTTTGAGCAGGTAGTGAACGAACTCTTCCGCGATGGAGTGAACTGGGGTCGCATCGTGGCTTTCTTCTCCTTCGGAGGAGCCTTGTGTGTGGAGAGCGTTGACAAGGAGATGCGGGTATTGGTGGGACGCGTTGTATCTTGGATGACCACGTACTTGACCGACCACCTAGATCCCTGGATCCAGGAGAATGGCGGATGGGTAAGAATCTCCTCTCCCCGGTGGGGATGCCTGCCTGCATCCTCCCTCGCTCCAGGCCAGCAGCGGTGCTGGTTAAACCAGAGTGCAGCTCCCTGTAATGTTTATGCTAGCGCTTGTCCTCGACCTTGCAGGGAGATAAAGGGGCGCGTGGCCTGTCCCTCTGTGCCCAAGATGGCACAGTTTATGCTCAGACGTGTCCTTCCCCATCCCTGTTTCTTCTCCTTCTCCCTGGATGTTACGTAAAAGACCTGTTTGCCAGGAGCCTTTGGAAATCTAATGTCATCCAAGCTTGTTCTTCAAGCGGGAGCCCTTGCTCTCGGGCATGTTCCTGGTGTCATTTAATAGCAGGGAGTGGAGCTTCCTCCTCTCCAAGCGTGCAGTGCTCCGGCGGGCTGGCCTGCGGTCTGCCGGGGTAACAGCTACTTCTTCATTCTGGAGACAGGACTTTGCCTTCTGCTGCACTCACAGTGAAGCGAATCCCACAGCAGATCTCGGTGGGTGGGCGGGTGGGCCTGTCTGAGCTGGCGCGGTGGGAGCCAGGGCTGAGGTGGGGGCAACCTCTGTGCCGGGGAGCTGCTAAACCTGCAGCTGCTTCTTGCTTGGCAGGGAGCAATGCTCCCAGCTGCCCCAGCAGCAAACCCTGTAAGCTTTCAGTGGTGAGGTATTAACATGAATAAGCATTTCTTCAGGAAGCATTCTTGAGATGCCGGGTCCGGCTGTGCGGTGCTGCCTGGGACTGCCAGCGGGAGGTATACGACCTACAGATGTCTGAGTTTTCTTGTTGCTTCTGCATCTTAGCGATTCCCTGCTGGTGTAACCTTTACTGGTGCCCACTGGAAAGAGTTCACGCTGTCAGTCGTTAGCATCTAAACAGTGGGGAATTGCCTCCTTGGCGTGCTGGTGAGCTGAGGCCTTTCAGCCCTCTTCATCTCATAGTCCATCAGCAGGCCTCTGCATCTGGAGGAGAGGGCAGGAGCCTTTGAGCCCAGCACTGTGCTCTGCACCCTCCTGACAGAGGAGAGGCACGGGAGCCTCACGGAGCTCCCCCGCTCCTCGTGCCTGGCCAGCAATGCTGGGGACCCCGGAGAAGAGGGGGAGCCGGTGCACCCAGGAAAAGGGAGCACCCCGGGAAAGGGAGCATGGTTCACAGAGGGTGCAGGAATTTTAGGAATGTGGCCGCCCTGGGGCACTGCCTGGGTGGGGCTGCTCAGGCGGAGGAGCTTGGTTTCGCTTAATAACCGGGGATCTGCTGGCCATTTCATCAGGCTGTATCTGGCCCATTAGCGCTCTCATCCTGCAGATAACCCTGGCCAAATGCTGAGTTCCTTCCCCCTCCCTCTGGCTTTGGCTTTTAAAGCCACAGATTAGTCTTGGAATTGAGTGATCAAATTGAGGTTTCGGAGCTAGTGTGGCTGTTGCTGTTAGTGACGGATTGGGCTGTATCCTGGAGACCTAGGCGATAATGCAATCTGATTTTTTGTAAATGAACTCTCTGGGGGATTTAGATTAAATCACTGGTGGAAAATCACTGGTCCCTGCTTGCAGGGAATGAAATACCTCCTCCCTCTGTTCCCCACCCCCAACCATCACGATTCAGACTCTTCAATTTTTTTGTGTCTGTCTCTAAATTAATTGTTTGGAGCAAATATTTGTTCAACAGATTGTGGAAGGGTCAGGACTCTTCTCTATCTGACCCGCCCACCAGCTCTTGCTTTGGAGATTGCCGTTAGCCGTGTTTCCCACCCAGGGGAACAGCCTTGCTCTCTTCTTCTAACCTTGAACGGGGCTTCTAACTTCGCTGCTCAGCCTGTGCTGCTGCCGGGGCTGTGCCGGTAGCTGAAGGGAAGCTGGGCAGGGTGGTAAAGGCCGTAGTGGGGGGGAATCCACCCCACCAGTCACCAAAAAAAGGGCTGGGCAGTGTGGCTGCTGCCAGCCTGTTACAAACGCCAACCCGGTGCTTGTTTGATGTCTCAGCTGTAGCTTTCCTCCGCGCTCGGGTTTCACCGTGTCCCTTCTTGGGGAGGGCAGCCGTGCCACTCTACGCGAAGGGACAGCGCGGTGCAGCGGCAGCAACGGGGGCCATAAGAGCTTCCGAGTGCCTCACGCGTGGGACGTGCGTGGGGATGCTCTGCTTCGCTCTCGCGCGACTCCAGCTGCGGGGAGAAAACTGCTGGCCTGCTGCCAGCCCTCCCTGCAAGAAGAGAGTGCCACCTTGCACTTGCTGTGACGGAGCGGTCCCTCTCCTGCCGCCCTGTTTGCACAGGGAGCCTCTTTGGTGCACCTGAGCTGTTAGAGCCTGTCCCGTGCAAACAAAGCTCTCCCGAGGGGTGCAGCAGGCAGGTCCCGGTGAGAGGGATGCAAGTTCTGGCAGGCCTGCTTGGCAGGGACCAGGTGGTTTGTGTTTTGGAGCGCTGCAGCACTTCTCTTCCTGGAAAGCCCCTCTGAAAGAGGGAAGAAGCACAGCTCCATCATAAGTGTCGCGCAGCCTGGCTGCGTAGGAAGCTCTGTTTCATTCCCCACCAGTGGAACAAAGGCAAGCGTAGGATGGCCACAGGGTGCAGGTTGCCTTTGGAGGGGCCTGTTAAGGCTGCTGCGTGCTGGGCTGTGGCAGTTTTCTTGAGAAACCATTCTTTGAGGCGAGGGGGAAATGGTAAATCACGCTATCTAGCATTAACATGGGTGTATTTTGTCATGTTTACTGGCTCTGCCTTTGGTTTGCCCTCCTCTCCGCACTCTGGCACTGAGAAAACAAACAAACAAGAACAACCTGAGGGGGGCTTTTAATAACCAGCCAGAAGAGAGCTGCTGCCTCAGTGAGCCATCAAAACCAAAGAGGAGGCTTTCCTGGGGCGGTTGCTTTGGCCAGGACCAAATTCCACTAGCTGTGAAGTTCAAACAGCGATCCCGGTGGGGATGAGGAGTCGTGGGGGGAGAAATCTGGTGAGTGGGAACGCAGGAGGGGGAAGCGCAGGGTAAGTGGGAGAGCGCTTGGCAGGCAGAGAGGTACTGACTGTGCTTAATCTGTTTGAGAAAGGAAAGTGAGCAGTAGTTCCTGCCTGGCTGTGACCCTCCAGTGGATGACAGCTTTTCCTTCGAGGCTAAATCTACATTCAGAGTGGGATTTAAAGAGGGTGTTCTGTGGGGGCGTGGACGTAGCTCTGTGGACGTAGAGGCAAGAGGCTTCCTGTTTGCGGGGCGTATGGCGGGGACCAGCATGAAGGGGCTGTGTCAGGCCAGGACTGAAAGCAAACAGCATCTTTGTCACCAGTCTGTGACATCTGAATCCCGACAAACTGGGCTAGGCTGAAGGAGAACGGACTGGTTCACGTGTTGGCTCTGTGCGTCCCAGGCTCTCAACCGGCCCTGGCTGCGCAGGGCTCAGTGTGCTGGGATGTACGTGTTGTGTTGCTCTGTGGTGGACTGGAAGCTTGTGGTTCTGTTTGGGGAAAACCCTTAGAAGATGTCAATATAGCAAACTCATTTTCTATCTTTTTAATTTTTTTCTTGAATGATAGGAAATGACTCAGCCTGTGTCATATGACAGAGTGCAGCTGGGATTTCGTCCTGTGCTCTTGCTCCAACCTTCTCAATGGTTTCAGGTTGAGAGCTAGACTTCAATTCTCAGCTCTTCAGAAATGCTTTTTGACCTTGTGCCATTGCCCAAGTATCCCGCACAAGCCTTCCCTGCAACCACCACATTATCTAGCTGATCCCGGGTGCCACAGGATCCTCGCGCCTTCTCGGTCCGAGCTTTTTGGGCAGCGTGAGATAAGTGCAAGTTTGAATTCTGCTGCTGTTGTGCCACGAGACTCGGAGAGGAGCGCCGTGCTAGGTGTGCACGGCATGTGTGGAAGAGGCACAGCTGCGCGTTGCACCGTACGGGGAACACAGCTCCCTCTGGGGTGAGCACTGTTTGCCAAAGCTCTGCCGTTTTGGGTGTGAACACGTTGGGTTTCAGGGATGCCCCGGCACTGCTAATCCCGTTGGAGATCGCAGCCATCCGTTTCATTTGCTGGCCGACACGCAGCAGAGCTGGCTGTAGGAGGTGACTGTGGATAGCCAAGGCCACGCTTTGCTGTCTTAGAGATGAATCCCAACCAGTGGTCTGCAAAGCTTAGCTGGGCTATCACTTTCCACTTTGTCCTTTGTAATTACTTTACACTCTGGATCCCTTGCAGCTGAGACGATGTCCCCATTGTCATCACCTGCTTGGGATGAAAAAAATACTTTCCTCCCGCCAGCTGAGTCCCCTCATGTCCTTTCACAGTACTGGATGTTCCTCTCTGGCTGTGGGAACTGCCTGCCTGATGGTTGCTGCCGGCAGGGTCTTGGCTCGGGCTGTCCTGCCTGGCGCAGCTGTCCCAGGTAGCTGTAGCCTCGCTGGCGGCTGGAGATCTGGGCTCAGCGTACAGATCCCTGGTAGCTTCTCGCCCTGCCTGCGACCTGGGAGGCTTTTCTGCAGTGCTCTCCAGGAAATGCCATTGGAATGACTTCCACTGCAGCTTCCTGCCCGGCCCGCAGCAGCATTCCTGCCGCTAGACCGAGAACGATGCAGAGGCGAGTTTTCAGAGCTTTGCTCTTCGCCCCATTTACTCGGTTCTCCTTCTTTGGGGCCCTGCCTGTTTTCCTTGCTGCCTCTCGGTGTGCGGTGCAGTTTGATTACGTTCTTTAGATCTGTGATTAGAGCAGGCGCCTGGAAGGCAAAGCTCCTGCCCGTAGCTGGCTGTGGCTCAGAGCAGCCCACTTAACCCCATGGTCTTTCAGCAAAAGGGATAGCGTTTCCTTCCCTCCCAGGGGAGCCACTGGGAACTCGGATTCGTAAAGCACTCTGAGGTTCTTTAATCCGAAGAACGGAGTGTCATTTAAAAAAAGACCTGTGAAATAATTAACAAACTGTTTCTTGCTGCTCTGTGTTCACAGCTGCTCTCGGTAATGTCAGTCTTCCTGATCATCCTGCTCCTCTCTGAAACTGGAGCTGGGTCCTCCTGAGTGCTGCCCGGGATCTCTCCCCGTTTCAGCCCCAATGGGGTGTCCCACCGCAGCAGAAGGGGTGGGAGGGAGCAACGTGCTCTCTTTTCCCCTGTGGAAGCTGCAGCTTTCTGTACGTGTCTGGGCTACTGCACCTGATTGCTGTGGAGCTCCTGTATGGTTTGCGTACGTGGTTCACCCTCAGGAGTGGCGGCGATACGCCTGCGGCCTGCACCGGGTACAGGCTGAATGGTGGCACGATGCTTCGAGGCCTTTGCTTAAGCTCTTCTCCTTTGATTTTTACCAAGCTGCTGACGGCTGTGAGCACAGTCCCATCTTGACGTTACAAGGAGTATTTCTCTAGCAGCTCTTTCCCCACTAGCTGTAAAGCCGGAGTATTCCCGGGAGGAGCTGGGGGAAGGGAAGGGATGGGTATCAGTTGTAGAAGTGTTGCAGACCTGCTGAACCGAGAGGTGAGGGATTAATGGTGGCTTCTGCTGTGGGAGCAGAAAGGGGCTGGGGGCGGCTGCTCTCTCCCCTCTGGTGACCCCAACAGCAGTCGGGATGTTGACCTACCTGCTGGCTGATTCAGTGTGAAAGTATGCTCTGGAGGGTGGCTCTGCCTTTGCATGGCAGGAAAGCAGCAACACTCTCCTCCTCCACCCTCCCGAGAGGGATGTTACCCTTAAACGCTATTGTTCTGAGCAACTAAAGATTAACGCAGATAATGGAGGCATGAAAGGGAAGCCGTGTCCCTCGGTGCCAGGGCACTCCTTGCTTTGCTGCCCTGGCCTTGGACCGGGAAACTGTTCCTCCCCCCTGCTCCCCACCTGGAAGGATGTGCAGAGGGGTGTTTGGTGCAAGATCTCTCTGAAGTCCGGCTCCTAATAGTCCTTGGGATGCCAAGGGCTTAAGTTAAGGGACGTGCTTTCTCGAGGCGTGCGAGAGCTTTCCCCACGGTGTGCCGGTGGAGGGGGATGCGAGGGCTTTGCTGGGTGCGCCAGGGCAGCTTCGGGCTGTGGGCTGGCCCTCGCCGCGTTCAGGTGGGGAGAAGGGTTACTCTTTGCCACAGAAGCAGAACAGGCCAGCGGAGCGAGGGGCCAGAGGGCTGCCGGGAGGCAGAGCCGTTAGCAGATGGCTCCAGCTGGGCTTACCGGGGAGCAGGTGTGGGTTTCGGGAGGCAGCCTTTTAAGAGAGATGTCAGTTTTGAACCCGGGAGGCTTGAGGGGCTGAGCCGTGGCTGCCACGACTTGTATGCTGGGGAGCTGTGACCTAGTTGTGCTGTAGAAATGCTCGTTTTATTTTTTATTTTTAGGTATTTTGCTTATTTTATTCTCATGTTTAATTTAGTTAGCAAAAAAAAAAGAAAAAGAATCCGAGGGCTGAGCAGTGCTGGGAAGGACTGCCTGCAGGCGGGAACGCCTGCTGCAGCTCCTCCGTGCAGCCAGCATCTCTCCAGCTGCCCGTGTCTTCTCTCGGACACGTGCTCACGTGTACCAGCCCAGTGCTGTCTCTCAGGATCTTTTTAATGGGAAACCCAGTGCACTCAGCACTGCTGCCTGCCTCCGGGGTAGCGAGGGAGGGAGGAGCGGGATTCGGAGCGTTAACCAGAGAGGCTCCCGTGGCCACGGGGACTGTTTGAACGTTGTGCTGTAACTGGTCTGCCTTCCGTCTGCTACTGGGAGCAGGGAGCTGGGTGAGCATGGCGTTTCAGGAGGCTTTGGGCTGGTTACTCTCTCAACCACCGTTTGCCCCTGCATTTACACAGCGTGCCCAAGGAAGGGTAATAGGCTGTATCTGCGAAGAGGGAAGTTTCAGGGGTCTGTGCAATTCCCTTGGGGAGAGCTGCTTGAATTTATTGCATTATCCTCCTTCCTGCTCAAGCTTGTGTTTCAGCTGTGTCTGCAGACGTAGCTTCTGATTTAAGTAGATCCAATTAGTAGCTAGCTTCTGGCATCAGTATCCTGCTCGGGGAGATGAGCCCTGGAGATGAGGAGCCTCCGGTGGGAGCAGGGCTGGGCTCAGCCTTTCTGCCTCTGCTCCTGATCTAGGATGGACCTGGAGCTCCCTGGCTTGCAGCCCTGGTCCTGAGCTCAGGGGGAAACCGAGGCAGGTGTCCTTTGCTCCGTGCTCCGCCTGGCCAAGAACAAAGAGCAGGCAGGTTCTCCCTGCCTGTACCGCTGCCAGCCAGGTGCTCTTAAGACTGAAATCAAATACTCCAAAACGTGACAACTTGGCAGCAGGCAGGGCTTTGAGCCGGAGCTGCTCATGCTGGGAGGTGTGCGAGGGGCCGACGGGCAGAGCTGTGCAGGGACCTGTCTGTTGGGGGTAGGACTGTGCGCCCGAGGGGAGGGAGCTGCTGGAGCTGGCTGCTTCCCGAAGGAGTATAGAAAGGTTTTCTTCTCTGCTGGAGGGTGAAGGGCTCTTTGGGAAGATCAGAGAAGAGGCTTAAGCTGGCACGGAGCTGGTTTGGTTTGAATGCAGCTAATGCCACGCTCAGGTGGAGCGGGACAGCTGTCTGCATCACTTCATTAGTTCTCCAAATGATACTGGTCCCATTTGCACATCTCTCTGGTTTTTGCTATCATTGACGCTGAGGAAGGCTGGGGACGCTACGAGCGTTGTGCAGGGAGCACGGCTGGCAGCAGTACGTGACATTACTCTGTGTGTGTAACTCATGGCAAGCTGGCTCAGGGTTTGGGCTGGGATGTGGAAGCCGGGCGTGTATGTGGCCCTGGGTAGTGTCTGGGTGACATATGACTTATGTACGGAGAAAATGAGGTGTTGCTACCTGTAAATCAGCCATCATAGCAGTGTTGCAAGCGCTTCCATCCTGTAATGGTATGGCTCACCAGTGTATTAAACTTGCCAGAGAGCTAATATCTTTTATTAGAGCAACTGACCTCATTTAGAAGCTTCCAGTGCACCAGCCGGTGATTATTTCATGCAACAACACGTATGAAGGAGCCCAGGGCAGAGCACAAAGTCTCCTTCTCATGCTGCACTGCTCTCTCCTGCGTTTGCTGCATCAGCTGCCTACTCTGCTTCCTGCCCTCAAGTCAGCAAGGATTTTGCTAAAAGGGACTTCGTGGCCTGAATCATTTGAGATTTCATGTGGACTAACAGGAAGTGAAAACAGAATGAGCACATCTTCCTGCACCTCCACCCTTTCCCCTTTTTCATTCAAGTGGCATGTAAGAATTGCAGCAGCCTCGTGAGGTGCTGGGGCTGAAGCGGGAAGTGGTGAGGCTTGGCCGGTGCTCCTCCGGGATGCTGGAGAACGAGTGGCTCGAGGTGGGAGAACCGGGCGGCCCTTCCCCAGGACCCGTCTCCCCTGGGGACCATCCCTGCACCCAGCCTTGCTCCCTCAGGCTCTGGTAATGCTGCCATTCCCTGCAGAGTGGGTTTGGGGTAAGGCTCGTGGTGCGGTTGAGGGCTGGGAAGACCTGTCGGCATCGCACGGCTCAGCCTCTGGATAGGAGGGACCGTGGCTCTGCAGCCGGGCACACGTGAGCATGGCGTGTCTCCTCGGCGCAGGTTTCCCCACAGTTACAAAAGGGCACGATTGCACAGGAGTTGTGACGTCTGGGAAAAGCAATGACAAGGTGAAAATTGAGCTTTGTTCCCTGGGCACGGGGGACCCTGCCGAGGTGCTTATCCGGTGCAGCAAGCTGGCCATGGCACTCGGGCTGCCCAGCACCACAGGCAACAGATAACCATGAAATTAAAGCGGGAGTCTTCCCCTGCCCCTCGAGCGCGCCCCTCGCACAAAAGGCAGGCAGGCAGGCTGCTCTGCCTGCCGGGGCTCAGACACCATCTGTCCGGTGGGGAGAAGCATCAGAGAGACCGTCTTTCCTCGGACTATTCCACTTAATGCCCTTTGGAAAACAATCCCATTCCCAGCAGGTGCTAATCTCTTGAGTGGATCCGGCTCAGCCAATGTGTGCTTCGCTGTGCCTTTGTACCGGAGCTTTGTCGCCTGCCAGCCGTCCCGCTGCCGAGTGCACCCGATGCCGGCCGGGGCTTTGGCACCTTCGGGAGCCCTCAGCCCGGTTAGTTCTGGGAGAAACACTGATGGACGATGTGTGCAAGTGGATTAGTCGTTCGCACCGTCTCCCGCTTTAATACACATGAATGTTTCGGCAGATTTCTGGAACGGAGAGTGCAATTCCCTGCTCTCCATCTCGTGCTGTGCACAGCAGTCTCCGGGGGCAGGGACGGGGGTTACAGCTGTCACCGTAGCCCCTTTCATATATTTGGAAAATGCTGAAATTGTGCTGAATGGTGTGGGGTTATTGCAGGTTCCCTGGAGCTGGTGATGAAACCAGTTTGACAGGAGGCTGCCGCGGCGAGGATTAGGGCTGGAATGTGCTAGTGAGGGTTTGTTTCTGGTTAGAAAAGAGCTGGCTCTGGCCCTCGCTAGGCTGGAGGCCTGCAGGTTTGTTGGCCTTTGGGCTTTGGCCCCAGGGACAGCCTGCCTGCCGGTCCCACCGCCGGCTGCAGCCCGGCCGCTCGGTGTGTGGCTAGGCCTAGGCCGGGAGGAGAGGAGAGCGAGGTGGGGATGTGCTTATTTAATTAACCCTTTTGAGTTTATGGCTGCATCCCTCAGAGTCGCAGGTTCCTCTGAACGCAGAGCCCTGGAGCTTGGGCAGGGGCAGCACCCCAGCACCAGCAGCACCCCAGCACCCGCTCCCAGGGCAGGAGATGCAGGAGAGGCAGCGGGCGGGTGGCATTCCCTGCCATTGTCATGGAAATCAGCAGCTGCTTCCCTGGAGGTCACCATTTGCATAACAGTTAGAGCTGGGTCTCTGGAGCATTTGCACCTGCGAGTGTGCTGTCCCCAGAGCCCCTTCCCCTCCCCGTGTCCCCAGAGCCCCTTCCCCACCCCATCCCGAGCCTGCCCAGGGTGCTGACGGGGACCAGAGGGGTGAAGCTGGGGATCTGGAGAAGCTCCGAGACCTCTGCCTTGGATGGCAGGTTTCCTTGGCGTGATGTGCCTGAGTCAGGGGCTCACGTTGACTTCCAGTCCCAACACAGCAGGCAGTGCTGTGTGACTGGCGCAGGCACGCTCATTGTCCCTGCTGCCCTCCTTTCGGGCCTGGGCTTCAGACAGGGCTGGGGGCGGCGGGGGCCACACATGGATGGGGTGTCTGGGGGAGCAGGGCGCAGGGAGGACCTCCAGGATGTCTCTTCCACTTTCATAGCACGTAGGGACCCACTGAGCTGTGTTTACAGGATCCTAGTGGCAGCCTTTGGGAATACTTATGTTCTCTTTTTTTTTCTGAAAGATCTCAGCTGCCTTTTCCCCCCTGTGCTTCACCTCCAGGTTCGCATATGCCCACCCCATGCGGTGAGCTGGCAGCCCGAAGGGGCTCTGGGAGCAGGTTGCTGTTGATGCAGGGCTTTGTTGTGGTCTGCGCTGAGCTGCTGCCTTTCTTTTTCCATGCTTGTCTCGCTGCTCAGCACAAAACTGTTCCCAACATCTCATTAAGAAATGTCTGGTCATCCAGATGACTCCACTCCTGGCCGGCAATTGGTGTTAGACCTCTTAGCAGTAACACAGCTGTACTTACGGCGAAGGTATAACAGAAACAGCCTTGTTTTCAAGTGAAACATTGCCTCATGACAAGAATGCCTGGATTGGGAGTCAGATGCTGTGGCTCACGCTGCTGGCTTGTATGCAACTTTAGGGAAAGCACTTAACCTCTCCGCACCTCTGTTGATCTGTCTCGGAACAATGCTGACTTATCCCACAGGAGGTTTTGGAGAACCAACTAATTTTTGATAAAGTACATTAAGATCCTTGGGTGGGAAAGGCTTTTGTATGTGCTGAGCTGGTTGCTGTGGGTGTCTGGCTGTGGGTGTCTGGCTGAAACCCAGCTGGTTGCTGGGTATCGGGGTATGGGGAAGCTCTGTACCTCCTGCTGGAGTCGGAGTCTCCATGTCAAAGTTGGACCAAGTGCCACTGGTTCACCATGAATAGTCCCGGTAGAGCCTGTCTCTTCTCTGCTGGTTTTCAGAGCTTCGTGCCGGTGTCTCGGTGACCTCCATACCCTTCACCTCCCCATGCAAGGGAAGCTTTGAGTACCCAAGCTCTGCCCTCCCCAGCAGCCACCACCCTCCCCTTTCTGCTCTATCCCTGGCTCACAAGAGACCAGATGGGGATTCATTGCCCACATCTGCTTCCTTCACCATGGTTCGGTGTCACTTACTGAATCCTCTTTCCTCAAGTGTTGGGGCTTATCTTGAAAGAGGAACCCACTCTGCTCCGCTCGCCCTCAATGGGATCTAGCAACTCTTCTCCCTCCCACTCGGCCGGGAGAGCTGCTTCGGGCAGTGCTGGTGAATGAAACCAGCTGAACCTCTGGGGCTGGGTACCAGCAAGAGCCTGAAACTTTGGGTCTTCCCCTTCCCATTTCCAGGTCAGGATGTGAACGCTGTCTCAGCCAGACCTCGTGCTTGATTAATCTGCTCTCCAACCCGAGACAGAACACTTTGCGGTAGAGAGAAAAGAGTAGGTCTGACCCAGTGTCCTGTATGGTCACTGGGCAGCATTTAAATGGCTGCTGCGTCCCCCCCGGCGGTGGGTTGTGGTTTGGGGCTCTGCAGGTGTCTTGAGAGCCTTTCGCTCTGCAGAACGTCCCTGCCCCAGCTCTTGCGGGGTGGTGGGCACCAGTGGAGTCTGGATCTCCAGGTCCTCTGTCTCCTGCAAGCAGCACGTGCAGCTGGAGGGAGCTCCAGTTTAGGCTCCAGCAAGAAAACGTTGTGTTGTTCCCCGGCGCTGGGGGAAGAGAGGCAAAGCCGGGGGATTGCCTTTTGCGTAGACATAACCTCTCGCTGCTTCCTCATCGCCTGCCTCAGAGCATCCTCCTCTCGGATGTGTCTGTCACCCGGGATGGGGAAGGGGATGTGACGGGTGTTCAGCGGTGGAACAGCCTGTCCTCGCTGGGGTGGAAGAGGCCCACGGGCGTGCAGAGAGGGTGATTGAGACACTGACGTGCTGTTGCTACCATAGTCCTTGTGATCGACTCAGGAATTCCAAATATTTCCTCTCAGATAAAGGTGACTGGGGGAGGCCAGAAATATCTGGACGTGTCTGGGCAAGCCTGAGATCCCAAACACCAGGCCAGAGAGGTCAGAATCGGTACTGGGAGTGCTGGGCTTCAGGTGCAGAGCGGCCGAGGCCTGGGGCGGTGTGGGAACTGAGCAAGCTGCCTTTCCCTAACCTTCAACCCGCCCCCAGGATTGGGAGGGAAGAACGTTCCTGCCTGTTTTCCCACTCCCCCTGGTCTGGGATTGCCATTCCCAGGGGACACATCTGGGATCGCAGTTGTGCAGGGGCTGAGCTATCGCAGCTCCTGGGGACGGTTTCCCCGAGGAAGGCCAAGGCGCTCTCCTCCGAGTCCCCTGCAGCCCCCAGCTACGTCTCCAGTAGCTGCTGCTTCGTTCCCGGGGGAAGGAGAGGGGCTCCCGGGGGAAGAAGAGGGGCTCACGTCCCCTCCCTGCCTGCGCGGGACTCCTGTTGTGCTCTTCTCCGTCTGTAGCACCCGATAGCTACTCGGTTCACCGTATGCCATTTATCTCTTGTTCAGCAAACACTTCCTTTTCTTAGAAGTAAGGGCTTCAAAACATGCTTCTTGGAACTGCCTTTCCCCAAGCTCGCCGGCACATACCGTCGAGAAGGCAGCGCGGAGGCTCGGCTGCCAGCCCTCCCCAGCTCCCTGCCCTGGCTGTGGGGGCCCTCTCCTGGTGCCTGCCCCGTTGCCGGCCCTGCCGAGAGCCCAGTGACTGCGCGGCCCCTTCCACCTCTGCACCCTTCCTGGGGACGGTGGGGACGTCCCCTCCCGTGGGTCAGGAGCAGCCTGCGGAGATGCGTGGGGCTCTCGGTGGGGCAGGCCTTACTGAATCCCCGAGCTCAGTGGCTTTTTCTGGGGAATGCATCACGAGGGCGCAGCCTCCGTCCTCCCGCCGAGTGCTCCTGCAGCATCGGGTGCTGTGAGTGCGTGGCTGGAACGTGTATCCGAGGGAAGGACCTTCCCCGGGGGGTGAGGGCCCCGGTACAGAGGGATGTTGTAGGAGTGGTGGAGGCACTCCACAGCTGGCGTTTTTGGACAAGCCCGTGCCTTCTGCCCCTGTTCCCCTGTGCCCTCCATCACCGCCAGCCTGCTCTCGGTTTGCTGCTACTTGCCGTGCTCTGTCACCGCTCCGTTGCTCGTCACCACCTATCAGCAGAGGGATTTCCTGTGCTGTAATTAAAAATATCCTCTCCTTGGGTTTGGGCTCGCCTCCCATCCCTCTCCTGCAGCACATCACTGGCTGTTTCTGTGGCCATCACCCTGGGCGAGCGGCCGGCCAGAGGAGCTGGCAGCGGGCAGCAGCCCTCGCCTTTCTCCCTGGACGGCACCTGCTTGTGAGCCGCCGTCCTGCCCGTTCCTGCGGGGCCAGGATGCAATACAACACCAGCCAGCAGGCCCAGTGGGAAGCGAGCTGCCTTCTGCTGCTCTGTGTAGGTGGCAGGAGTCACGGGGATGGTTGTCACATCCCTGAAGAGGACTCTGAGTGAGGCGGCAGCAGTGATGTGCCCTGGGGTGAGTTAGCAAAGTCCCTGTTGTCCCAGTACCCTGCCCCCGGGTCTGCTGGTACCTCCTCACAGTCAAGGGTACGTGAAAGGCAGCCGGGGAAGTCGCAAGATGCTGGAGAGGGTGTTTGGTGGAAGGCAGAGAAGAGCTTTGGTGGGGCATAGGTGGGTGCTGAGGTGCACAGCTCGCCTGGGTGTTTGTTCAAGTACCTGATACCCCATGGGGGAGGCTGTGGCCGAGGAGAGGGACACAGCCCGGCTCCCTGGGAGCGAGCGCGCATGTCTGTTGCGTGCCTTGCTGTGAAAAGCTGTGTGTGAGCTTGATCGTGTGCGTGTGTGGCAAGGTGAGGAGACACCCCGCAAGCTGTGACCATGCTGGGGCTGTTTTGGGGGAGCCAGGGGACTGACACCGTGTTTCCATGAGTGATGGAGAGGCACCTGCCTAAGGAGCCTCTCAATCCCAGCCATGATCCGGGCACCGAACCTCCCGCAGGTCCTGTGGCAGCAGTTGCAGCTCATCACAGGCTGTGGGCAGGCATGGGAGGCAGCTTCCAGGCAGAGCTTGCCAGATCCAGGCAGGCAGGGCTGCTACCCTTGCCTCCGGGGAGGCTGTGGTAAAGCGTGACACAAG
>NC_059487.1:16524066-16608597 GCF_018139145.2 Gymnogyps californianus | reverse complement strand
CCACCTGCACCCCAGCCCTGACACCGCTGCAGGGTGCGGGTGGCCCTGCTGGGAAACGGGTGAGGGCAGACCCACGCTGCAAACTCCCTGCTGCCCAGGGAGAGCGGGACCCCCGCTCCCCGGCTGGGCACAGAGCCCCCACACCTGGCTCCCAGCACTGTCCCCTCCGTGTCATCGTCCCATCAAGGCGCCTGCCCAGGGGAAGATGCGTCCCAGTGCTGCTGCATCTTCCCAGCACAGAAACCGGGGTGCAAACCACCTTTTCTCATGCGCCTGCCCCTGACACCCCATGGCTGAGCCTGGGGAGAGGGGGGGAGCAGGACACAGACCCCACGGGAGCCACTGGGCCCTGGGAGAGGCTCTGAGGGGACACAGTGCTGGGACAGGCCACCTGCAGACCCCACCACACCCAGGCCCCACCACAGCAGCACACTGGGGGGAACCGGGACCAGTCTGTGGGAGACCCCCTCCCCAGCACCACCACAGGGCCCAGCCCCAGTACCCCCCAGCACACCCACCCAAGCCCATACTAGTCCGGATGGGCTCCCCCCCAGTTTCTTGCTCCCTGGGGACATGTCCCCAGGGCTCAGCCCCCCCGAAGCCCCGGGGGGGGGGGGGGGGGGGGACGGCACAGGAAGCAGAGGCGAGCCTGGTCATCAGGGCTTGTTTAATAACAAAACTCCAGCTATTGTAGAACAATATTCTCCAGCATCATTGTAATATACAATACGGGGAATGCTCTCAGCAATCTGAGAAGGATACGTCCCGCGGCCGCCGGGCAGCACCCCCTGCCCAGGCTGCGGGGGGACCCCCCCGGAGCAGCCCCGCCAGGGGAGGGGGCCGCGGCTGCCGGCCCCAGCCGTGCCGCGGGGGTCCCGGGATGCAAGCGAGCCGCGGAGCTCAGGGCCGGGGTCCCGGGGATGTCCGTGGCGGGTCCGGAGCGGTCTCAGCGGCACAGGATCCGGTCGGCAGCGGGCATGCATGGAGCCTGCGGGAAAGGGGGGCGAAGCGGCCGGTCAGGGGGGTCCCGGGGACGGAAGGGGGTAGGAGGAAGGAGCACCCCCGGGGAGGGGACAGCGGGGTGCAGAACGGGGGGTCCGCACTCACCTCGGGGGGGTCCCCGGCGGCGGCGGGGCGGGGGGTCCCCGCTGCAGCGCCAGCTGCAGGTCCCAGATGTAGTCGATAACGTGCTGCAGCAGCTCCACCTTGGAGACCCGCCGGTGCCGCGGCAGCGTCGGTACCAGCGCCCGCAGCCGCGAGTAGCAGCCCTTCATGTCGTACAGCAACGCGGCGGCAGCCTGCTCCGCCGCCGCCGCCGCTGCCCCGGGGACACCCCGGGCCCGGGCCCGGCCCGCAGCGAGCGGCCTCCCCGGGCCGCACCGCCTTCAGCGTGCCGCCGGCGCCCGCGGGCAGCGGCGAGGGGGCGGCGGCGGCGACCTTCATGGCGAGGGGCGGCGAGGGGAGCGACCGGCGGCGACGGGACCCTGCGGGCGGACAGCCGAGTGCGCGCCCCGCCGCGCCAATTATAGAGCGCCGCCGACGGGGAGGCGGGGCCGCGGGGGGAGAGCCGCGGCCAATGGCGACGCCGCGGGGGCGGGGACGGCCCCGCCCGCCCCATTCATGCGCCCCCTGAAGGGCAGCGCCTTAAAGGGACAGTGGCGGGGCGAGGGCGGCGGGGGGGGTGAGGGCGGCAGCACGGGGGACACCGGGGATGCGGGGGCTACCGGGGTGCAGAGCGGCGGCGGGCACCGCCCGCCCTGACACCTTCCCCGCCATTAACGTGGGTAATTGCCCCGCAGGCTCCCGGTGTCGGGCTCCCTGCAGCCCCCGCTTCCCCTCCACCGCCGGGGCTCCCCACAGCCCCGCTCGCCCCTTGCCCCCCCCCCGCCCCGGACCTCCCGGTGCCCCTCCAGGCGCCCAGCCCCCCTGCACTCCCGGGGCCCCCGCCGCCCCCCCCCCCCGTCTCCCCGGAGGCTCAGACCGTTAGACGCCAGGGCCGTGACGTCACCCATTCATAAAACCCCGCGCGCTGTCAGCGCGGCGCCTCGCGGGCGGTGCCCATGGCGACGGGGGCGGGGCGGGGCGAAAGCGGGGGGGGGGCACCTGCAGCCCGGCCCGGGCCCGGGGGGGCACCGGGACCCCCACGGGAACATGGGGGGGCACGGGGACCCTCACGGGGACACGGGGGTACGGGCATCCCCACCGCGGGCAGCCCGTACCCCGCGCCCCCGCCCCCGGTTCGGTCTCCCGCCCCCCCCTCGCACCCCAGTCCCGGGGCTGAAACCTCCGCGGAGGCGGCGGCTCCCGGGGCGGGGGGTCTCCAGGCTTGGGTCCACTGCGGGGGGGGGGGCGGTGGGTGCAGCTCGCGTGGGGCACCGCGGGGCCGTGGGCTGCGAGCACGGTCCTGCCGCGGGGTGGGGGGACGACGGGAGGAGGTCCCGCCGGTGCGGCTGCAGCCTCCGTGCGAGGAGGCAGCGTCCGGGACCGAAAGCCGGTCCCTGCCCTGAGGGGCTTCCGATCCGGGCGGTAATTAACATTACTGCTCGTTACCCCCGCACCTGCAGGGAGGCGCAGCCAGCGCCCGGGCAGCAGCGGGGCCGGCAGCCCCGGGGGGACGGGGGGGTCCCCGAGCAGGACCCCGGCCCGCCGGACCCGCAGCTTTGCAGGGCAGCGCTGACAAAGACCCCCCCCCGGTTCTCCGAAACGGTGCAGCAGCGAGCGGGGGGGCGAGCAGGCAGAGCTGCGGCCTTTTCGATCACTGCACACACTCACGGGCGTGCGTGCACGTGTGCGCAGACACAGGCGCACAGGCACATGGATGTGAGTGCGTGTGTGCACACACGGAGGCGTGCACATATACGTGCACGCACAGACAGATGTACGGACATACACACGCGCGTGTGCGTGCACAGGAAGATTCACGCACACACACAAACCTGTGGATGCACGCACACGCACAAACACACCCGTAAGAACGCGCACACACGCAGAGGCACATACAGATACACACACATGCATGCACGTACACCTATGCACTCTCACGCACACCCCACCTTGCACACCAACGTGTGTGCCCAGGTGCCAGAGCAGCACTGGCTGCCCCCGTGTACCCCACGAGGCCACGCCACGGGCCCGGCTGCGCCGCTGGCATTGTTGGCAGCTGCAGAAAGCCGCGCTGGGCTCCGCCGCAAGCAAAGCCGGCACGGGGCTGGGGCACCCCGACAGCACGGCTCCAGCGCACCCCAACCTCGCACCATGCTCAGCTGCCCCCCGCTCGCCAGGGAACGGGGCTGCCAGGGTGGGCTGCGCCGCTGCGGTGGCACTGCTGTGATGGCACTTCGTGGTGGCACGGCCACGGGGACAGCCCGGCCACCTTGTGCCCTTCCTGGCCGGAGAGCGTGCCACACGGGCCAGCCCCGGTGTGGGTGCAGAGAGCCACGGTGCCCTGCCCTTTGTGGGGGTGGGCTGGGGGCCAGACCCTCCCGTGCCTGGCCGTGCTCAGAGCGGCTGCAGCCTGCCCAGGCACGCAGGGAGCTGAAGGCCTCCCCTCTTCTTCCTCCTCTGGCGGGGGCAGCAATCCTGGAGAGCGTGGATGGACTTTAACCCTGCCAGGCTGGCCGGGGGGAGCTGCATCCCTCTGTCTCTCCAGCCCTCCGTCCCTCCCTCTGTCCCTCCTCCCTGTGTCCCCCCATCCCGGTGCAGCAGCGGTTCCCAGGGTGGGCACGGCACTGGGGTCGCCCCCTCCATTCAGGGCTCGGCGGAGGGCCTGGTGCTGCCCGGTTCCCACCGCGGCTCTCAAAGCTGCTAATTAGCCCCCATCTGGCAGCGGCGGCCGGGCCGCGGCAGGGAGGCCGGGGACATTGTGCGCAGGAATGCCTTTCAGTGCCGCCGGCCGGCCGGGTGCCGCCAGCTGCGCCGCCAACAATGCGCCATGGCCGGGACGAGCCGGCCCCACGCCCCGGCGGGCGCCCTGCCCGTGGCCCCGAGCACCGGCCACCCCGGGCGGCGTGGGGACCGGGATGGGTTTCGCTGCCGTGGCGGGTGTCACGGCACACGTGGCATGGCCGCCCCGGCTGCCGGCGGCCCCGGCCCGTGGGATGCCCCCGGCTGCGGGACACCCTCACCCCAGCCCTCTGCGTGTTGGGGTGCTGGGGACAGGGATGGGGTACTGGGGTCAGGGCTGCCAGTGTGGCCCCGGGATGCTGCCCTGACCACAGCTGGGCAACGGGGTCCCGGCATGGCGTGCCGGCCAGCGCGGCCGGTGTTGTCCGGCGTGACAGATAGCTTCATTTCCATGTCAATTCTGGGAACGGGGCACACGGCGCGGTAACAGCGGCCTCGGCCATATGGCGCTGGCTGGGCTCAGCCCGGCCGGGGGGGGCGGCTGCTTTGCACGGAGCAGGGGTTGCCCGGCAGCCGAGCACATCAAAGCCCCCCGGCCGCCCCCCGCCCCGCCGGGACCACACAGGGCACGGCCGCGCCAGGCCGGCAAGGGGCCGCCGGGGGCTGCCTGCGCCGCAGTGATGATGGGGATGGGGGCCAGCCAGCACCCCAGCCCCGGCAGCACCCAGCCCCGGCAGCACCCAGCCCCGCGCTCGGGCATGCAGAGCTCTGCAGGGCTGCGAGCAGGAGGAGGGAAGGCAGCACGGACACCACGGGTCAGGTTGGGGGCTCCCCCCAGTGAACAGAACTCCCCAAACCCAGGCTGCTGCTGCTCTGGCTGGGGTTGGGCTCCATCCAGGCCCCCTCACCCCATGCCATCCGCGGATCAGCCCTGGGGCTGCGCAGAGCCTCCGGCCCCCCTGTGCCCGCAGGATGGTGCTGAGCAGCGGCCGCAGATGTGAGCAGGGGCTGCCGGCACAGCTGGAGCAGGGCCGAGGCCTGAGAAAGCCCCTGCGCATTCCCCTCCCGCCTTCTCCCTTCCCGTTCCCGGCTCCATCCGCTGCAGCCCAGACCAGCTGGAGCCAGGCAGCCCTTCCTGGGATTTATTCCAGCTTCCTGCCCCTCCTCGCCGGCCGGCCGGGGCCGGGGCTGCTCTCGCCTGCTTCCTCTCCCTGCTCGCAGCCGCCGGCCGGGCGCCACCGCCAGCACCCGCCAGCCGGCAGGACCCCAGCTCTCACTGCCGGCACCCCCATCACGGCCAGGCATCCCCGGCTCTGCCCGGTGGGGTACAAGGTGCTGCACTGGGGACTGCAGCACCCAGCACCCGTCACCCATCCCACCAGCTGCACTCCCGGTCGCGGTGGGGAGACTCTGCAGGGCTCTGGGGACAAGCAGCCCCAGTGTCTGTCCGTCCCCCGCCTTGCCCCAGGCACCAGCACTCCCCACCCATGAAAGCACCACCCCACTGCCTGCCATTGCACCCAAGGGTGCCCCCTGTGCACCCCCAGCTCAGCCCATCCCGCCCCGCTGCGATCCCTGGCAGGAGCTTGGCATGAGGGGAGGGGGCCCAGGGGCTCCCCCCGCCAGCGAGCACCTACATCACTCGTGGGGGGATCACCCCAAACCCCACGGCTGCCAGCAGCAGGGCAGGCTGGCTCCGGCCCCTGCCCCGGCTGGGCGCAGCTCCGCGGATGGAGGTTTCCTGCCAGAGCTGGTGCGTTCGTGTTTCCGTAGCCCCCCTCCCCAAGCCGGAGGGACCCCGCGGCGAGGGGAAGGTGGCCCAGCAGCGGCCCAGACAGACTGGAGCCATGTGGCCGCGGCGGTGCCGGGAGCGGAGGTGCCACGGGGCCCAGGTGCAGCGGGCGAGCGAGCCCGGGGCCACCGAGGCGCCGGCTCCGCTGGCGGCTCCTTGCAGGACCCGGCGTGCTTCCTTCCTCCCAGCCCGGCCCCGGCTTATCGGCCGGGCAGGGTGAGGGGTGACCCCGCTCTCCCCTCCCCAGGCCTTCCGCTCCCCGCAGCCCCAGGCCCTGGGAAAGCTCCTGGCTCGCTGCCGCGCTCCCACCGCACGTAGAGCTGGCACGAGCTGCCCCGAGCTCCGCGGCGGAGCAGGGAGGCAGGAGGGCGATGCCGGTGCTGTGGGTTCCATGTGCAACCCCCAGCCCCGCTCCCACACGCTCGGGGGCTCCGGAGGCTGCACGGGGATGGGTGCGAGGCCACGGTGACATCAGGCTCCCATCACCCAAAGCCAGGGAGGATGCAGAACTTCGTAGGACGCGATGCCAGACCCGCACCGGGGTGAGGGGGGGGCACGTGCCGTCACGCCGCGGCGGTGAGCGGGGCCCCGGCTCGCAGCAGGGTGCTGCACCCCGCAGCAGAGCCAGCATGGTTTTCCACGGGACACTGGAGGCTGGTGAAATCACATCTGGAGTCTAGACTCAGCGACTCCGTGGGCCGGGCCTGGCGGCCGCGCCGTGCCCGAGCCCTGCTGCACACTGTTTGCTTAGCTGGAGGTATTTAATTGGAATTAAAGTGGCCCCTCTTGTTTTTGCGGACAGGGCTGTTGGAAAAGGAGCTGTAAGTCATAGAAAACATCTGTAGGAGACTGCGAAGGGTCATTAGATGGCAGAACGCGAGGCGCCACTTTTAGTGCTCGCAGCCGACTCGGGGAATAATGGTTCAATACGGCTTTTGTGGAGGGGCTGCCAAGCCGGCAAACACTTTCTATTTATTCTGGCAGTGGGCATGGCCGGAGGGATGCAGGATCCTCCGCACGCCTGCCCCGAGGGCGGGCAGGGAGGACACTGCCGGTGCTGCGGGACACACGGCAGCCGGCCCCAGCAGGAGCCGAGGCGGCTGCTGGAGCTGCCCCTGCCTGCAGCCGCTCCAGCCCCCCTGCCTGCACTGCCCCCCCTGCCTGTCCCAGCCCCAGGGGGTGCAGGCTGGCGCCTGGCTCTGCAAGGAGGGGGGACAGCTCGTGCTCTCTTCACCCCACTCTGAGGCTGGGTTTGGGGTCACCCAGCTCTTTCCCTCCCATGCCCGCTCCCCCAGGCTGCGGGGGCTCAGCCCCAGCTCGCTGAGCCCCCCAGCAGCTGAGGCAGAGCACATCCCCATCCCTCTGGGTTCCTGCACCCCGATCCCCGCTCACCCACCCAGCTCCGGGGCCAGACCCCGGCTCAAACCCACCCGGGGAACAGGCCGGGGGTCAGCAACCGCAGCCCTAAATCTGGGTGTTGCAGAGGCGGGGGGCCAGGCTGAGGCTGGCTGGGGGAAGGCCGAGCGCCGGAGGAGCAGGAGGGGGAAGGGGACGGTCACTTGGAAACAGCCAGACAACGGCCACGGGCCCCACAGGGAGAACAAGGCTGCTGGTGAGCCGGGACGCCGATCCCGGTGCTGGCCAGGCGGCTGAGCCGGGGCTACAAGCCGGAGCAGCGGCCAAGGCGAGGAGGGCTGCCGGCGCGGCACCGGCACTGGCAGACCAGCACTCCTTCCTTTGACATGGTTTAATATGAGAGAAAGCAAATGCACAATACAAAATTTAAAAACCGGCCTGTGGTTTGCCCCCCACCCGCCTCGTACCCCCGTAGGAGATAAACAGGCAGGGGGGCGGCGGCGCGGCCCCGGGGGGGCCGGCGGGGGGTGGCTATGCGGCATACATCGATACCCCACCTGGGTGGCTGCTCCGACACACACAACACGATGCTCTTTGCACAATTGTTTCGTCGTCTGTCACTTGCGGAGGGTCTGGAAGGGCCCCAGCCCGGCGGTGCCGGGCACGGCCGGCGGGCAAAGTCACTTCTCCTTCTTGGAGGCTTCTGTCGTCTCTTCTTTGGAGGCCCCCGGCACCTCCTTGGGGGTAGAGCTCTCCTCGTAGCTGGGGACGAGAGGGACAAGAGGGAGGAGTGAGTGGGGCCAGACCTTCTCTGGGGACAGAGACCTGTGCCAGGCGGGGACAGCCCAGCCTGGGGCCGCAGGCTCAGGGTCTGCCCCGCTGCAGCGGCCGTGCCGTGCCAAGGAGGGGGTGAGCTCCAGCCATCGGCCCCCCAGTGCAGGAAACCCGACGGGGCAGAGCCCAGGCAGGGAGACGAGCGGTGTGACATCCCCCCCGGACACCTCCAGGGATGGGGTGGACCCAGCCAGGAGCTGGGGCTTCCCCTGACCGAGCCGTGGGGCCAGCTCTGTGCCCAGGGGTCTGTCCTCGCTCCCCACAGCACCATCGGCTATCCTGGATAGCACCATGCTTCTCCCCACGCTGCCATACCGAACGCCGGTGCCAGCAGGGCCGGTTAGCGGGGGGAGCCGCAGCAAGATCAACAGCGACGACCCCCCCTGCCCCAGGGACTCGCTCCTCTGGCTGCAAACCCCCCCCCAGCACCGGCCCCGGGGTCCTGGCAAAGGAAACCCGGGAGCGCTGCCTTCCAGCGGGAAGCACAACGAGGGCAGAGATGTCAAATCCTCTGCCCCCTTCACAGACTCCCCTGAAAGAGGGAGAGAAGCCAGCCCGCAGCAGTGAGGCGAGAGCTACTGCCTCTGCCCGGGGAAAGGGGGGAGCCGGGACCAGCCCCTACCTGGCCAGAGCGACAGACAGAGAAAGGGCACCGCGTGTGATTGCTACATGGCACTAGGGCTTTGCTGCCGGCGTCGGCGGGGACAGGACAGTTTCTGCTGCATGGAATCAGCAAGGCTGGCCGGCGAGCCGGACACGGTGGGGAAGTGGGTAAGTCTTGGTGTGTGTGGCAAGATTTCAGCAGAGGATTCATAGCTGCAGGAGAGAGAGGAAGCAGGAGGGGAAAGGGGGAAGAGGAGGACAGAAAGGAGATGGGGGGAGAGAGAGAAAAAGCAGAAGAGTTTTGGAGTGAGACTGCTGCAAACCCACCACCCTGCGCAGGCAGCCTGCTGTCCCCTCCGGCTGCCAGCACCCACTAGCTCAGGCTGGGGTGGCCCCGGGGCCGTGCTGGCAGGCTCCTGCCTGTACTCCCCTTGCCTGCAGACCCCAGGGCAGGGCTGCAGCATGGAAGAGGGAGGGCTGAGACCCAGGGAGAAGGCAGCTCCCGCTGGCACGGGTAGAGCCAGGCAGCCGGAGCCCACAGGAGAGCAAGCCTGGGCACTGGGAAGGCAGCAGCAGAGCGGCCCAGGGGCTGTGCAGGCAGCAGAGTGATGTGGCAGACCCTTTCCTGCCACTCGAGGACAGCGCGTCTGCGGCAGGACGGGTTCCCCGCTGCTGACAGCTGACAGAGGCAGAGCGAAGGTTACTGCCTGCCTAGGGAGGCTCGGCAAGGCTGGGAGCCACAAAACAGATCCCGATGTCGCCCACCTCTGCTCCATCGGCACCCCTTACCCAGGCCTGCAGCACAGATCTGCTCGCTCCCACCCTCCCTGCAGCGCTGCCTGTACTCGCCACTGCATCAGACCCTCGCTGCCCGCTCCCAGGGCAGCTGATGGCTGCTGCGAGACACCGTGTGCAGGCAGCTCGCTGTGTACAGGCAGCTCGCCAGCCGGCAGAGACCACAGGGGAACTGCCAGCTCCGGGCTGCCGTCAGTGCGGGGAGGACCAGGGCACACCGAAGCCGGGTGGGATTCCTACAGTGGGAGCCACTGCCCTCCAGGCACAAGTCCCATCACATCCTACTTCCTCTGCCTGCAACCGGAGCGACTTCAAGAGGGGCTAGACCCCAGGGCCCGTCAAGGTTGCAACCCCTCAGCCTCCTGCACTTGCCCTGGCAGCACTCGGCAAACAACAGCAGGCAGCGCTTCGCCGCTGGAGCAGCTTGTGCTAAGGCTCTGCGGGGCACTAGCCCCCGGTTGCCGGCTGCCAGGCTCCCCCGGGCGCCTTGCTGTCAGGCGGGCCGGACTCGCAGCTCGTCCCTCCCCAGTTTCCTGGCGCGGGAGGTGGTGCTGCTGTCAGCTGGTGAGTCACGGCGCCGGGGAGAGCGGCTGCAGGATCCCAGGTGCACAGGAAGGACGATCCCAGGACACTCAGCGCCTGCAGCAGCGATCATCAGAAGCAAACATCAAAGGACGAGCAGGTGCGGCAGGGCTGGGGAGCCGGCCCAGCTGACAGCCCAGTGGGAACACGCATACCTGCATCTCCCAGGGGAGGGGAAGGAGGCGAGGGCAGCCGGCTCCCCGTTGTGCCCCAGTCAAGTGCTGGTTTCCCTCTGAGCAGGCTGGGAGCTCGGACAGGCACCCACGGGCAGGGGCACCCCCAGAGCAGGGAGGCTGGGGGGTGCACGGCCCTGCTTTGGGACGGATCTTCCCTTCCCTCCTTTGCTTCAGCCGTCCTCAAACAAGCAACTGCACTGGGCCACCACCGAGCCTCGAGCACAACCGGCTGAGCACAGTGGAGAAACGGCTCCCAGGCGGGCCAGGCCATGCTCCGCACGGCTCAGAGGGGACAGTCCAGGCAGGAGACCAAAGCCGACAGCGAACAGGCAAATGCCTGGAGCGTGGCAGGCTAAGAGAAGGGCCGGAGCGCAGCAGCACAGCACAGACCCCTTTTCTCTGCACCTACAGTCCCCGGGGCAAGGAGACTGCTGCAAACCAGGATACTTCACCCGAGCGGGGAGGCTGGGATGTGCTCGAACCAGCCCTGGCTGCTCTCGCAGCTGGATCCAGCTCCGTTCTCCCCCACCCACGGGCCCTGGGACACAATGACCAAGTATCTCGGCACCAGGTGTGCGGTCCCACCCTCCCCTGCCTGCCAGCGCACGGGAAGGGTTTGTCACCGGGGCGTAAAGCAATACCAGATGCTGCCTGCCTGTTGGTACGGCACCAAAGCTCCCACCCGGCTACGAGGAGGTGGCTGGAGCCAGGGCCGGCGTGTCCAAACACAGACCCACTCCCTCCACCCACGCACGTGCACACGCGCACCCAGAGCATGCCCAGATGAACCCGTCCCTCCAGCTGTGCCCAGGCGTGGGAACATCTGCACGCTTCATGCGCTCCAGCGCCGCGGGCAAAACAGCTCCGTCCCCAGCTCACGCTCACCTGAACATTTCAGTTACTTCTCCCTTTGCCAAGGCCACAAGAAGCGGGAATCCGATGCATGCGGGGACCAGGTACAGAAGAGCAGGCTGTCGGGAGGAAAAACAACTGTTAAACCAAACCACAAATCACCCCGCGGGAGGGCGAGGCGAGCTGGCCCTGTCCCCTCTGCACCCACGGCGTCTGTCACAGTGCTGCACAGAGGGTTCCTGCCCCAGAAAGCGGCTTCGAGAGCCAAGTTACAGCTGCAGCAGCACAAAACCCCCATCGTGAGGTCCCAGTGGGCCATGAACACACCAAGGGTCCCCGTGCAGACCAGCGACAGCACCCACGGTGTGTGGGCTCCCAGGGCCCCTCCGCAGCACGGAGGGTGGGTCTTCACGGGCAGCTTGGTTGCAAAGAGCCACAAAAACACAGGGCAGCCCGGCTGAGGTGCTGTTGTTGGAAACGCAGCTGCCTGAACCAGCCTTGCCCCACAAACAGGACTCTGCTCCAGCCAGGCACACAAGCTTTGGGCAGGGAAAGGTACAGGCAGGCGCTGGAAAAGCAAAGCCAAGAGAAGGAATGCATCTACTTTTTCCTGGCATGATGCAGGAACCTCGTGGCCAAGCTGGCGTGTCCCGCTTGGGACGTGCGTCTGCGGGAGGCAGCACGGCGGAGCTCACCTGGGCGTGCTTGAAGATGTGCATGATGAATATGGTCAGGCCCAGCCCGAAGATGTAGGCCACAAAGCTGGTGTAGAAATACGTGTGCGTGTTCTTCTTCAAGCTGTAGGGAAAGGGAGCAGAGCCCAGTGACCTCGGGTCTGGGATGCTAGCGGCCGAAACGGAGCTGGCCCAGCGCTCTCAGCCGTCTCGCACTGCGCTGGGATGCGGGGAGCTGCGCTCTGCCCGTGCTCTCGGGCCAGCGCAGGGACTGCCACCGGCACAGCCCCCGGTCCTGTGGGAGCGGTGCGGGACTGGATGGGGTGACACCCAGGTGAAGGGCTGGGGAAGAGAAGGAGGCACACGATCCTGCTTGCTGGATGGCTACTGAGCCGTGGGGAGGAATCGGTGCTGGGACCCAGGGAGAGGGTCCCCACCTTCTCGGGGGAGGCACGGCTGGTCCCTGGCACCCCGCTCTCAGCACGTGCTGTTTTATCGCAGGGCAGGCTGCGGGAACTGGGATTCCCAGCAGGTGCAGGCAGGATGTGGGTGGAAACACCTGGAAGAGCTGGCACAGACCAGAGGGTCTGTGCAACAGCAGCGGGAGCAGGGCCACACCACCGCAGTCGCACGAAGCGGCCCATTCCCAGCAGCTCCTCCCCAGCCGGGGACTTTCGGCATGGGGCAACTGCTGAAAGCTACACCCCGGCGGTAGGTGCAGCTTCCCTGCGTAGGAAGGAGCTGCTTCCCTCAACGTCAACGGCAACCCAGAGGCAGCCAGCACTGCCAGGCACCGATTTGCATCCACGCGAGCACTTCCCAGGTGCCAGCACCCCCGGCTCTTTCCCACGCCGTCGCTGTTTCCCCTCGCTGCCATAGCACAGCAGCGCTGCCCTCTCCTCCTCAGTGCCAGAGAGCCAGTGAGGCTTTGTGGGGCTGTTATGTGCCGCCTGCCCTGCCGTGTGTACAGCAACACCCGTAAGGTCAAAACAACTCACCCCCAGTGCTCAGGACTTACCCACAAAGCCAGCCCTGCTCACATCTACTCTTCCAAAAGCTTCCCCTTGCATCCCTCCTGTCCCAGCCGCTCTCCCGGGTCCCCAGGCCAAGCCCCGGAGGGGAGCACACAACTGCGCTCCTGGCTTTCCTTTCCTCGTTTTCCTCTACAAAAGCAGCTTAAATATACTGCAAGATCCAACCTGCCAGAGACCCTTCCCTGCTACCCACTCACCTGATGTCAAACCGCAGCAGCAAGGCAATGAAGATCCCTGTGGGGAGAAAAAGGGACAGTGAGGGGACGGAGGAGGTCGTAGGGAAGGCTGAGCCAGGCAGGGCAGGACCCGCAGCAGCTCCGGGTGCCGTGCCTGGGCTGACAGTGCCCTCTCGTGGCACAAGGCACTGGGACAGCACCTGGACCTGCTGGGAGACCCCCAGTCCCCCGCCTACGCAGCCCCCAGACCCAGCAGGAGGCCCGCAGGGCTCCGGCACGGCCAAAGGCAGCGCGAGGCACCCGCTCAGCTCCCCGCAGCCTGTTCAGATGGGCGATCCCGGTCACGTCCCCACCTCTTCTGTCCTTACCTGGAATGACAATGTCTCCCAGACCCAGCATGGCAAAGTTGTCGGCCTCCAGTCCCTTCTCCAGCAGGTCCTGAGGGAAAACCACTACGAGGAGCAGAGAGAGGAACAATGAGGGGGGAGCGTCTGTGCTGAGCAGACCTCAGCACCGCTGTGCCTGGCAAAAAGGCACCGGAGCAGGGCAAGACCCCTGTCCCTGCCCTCGGCCCCCTCCTCCCCCGCAGCTCCCCTTGTTCTCCTTCCTGGGACAACTCTAGGCACCAGGATGAGAAACCAAGGGGTTCGCAGCCAGCCCCATGCGCAGGGTTCAACCCCACCTCCCAGGACCCAAACTACTGCGTGCTCCACAACGGCACAAATTCACCCCTCCTGCTGTTTTGGGGGGGGTCTATGGGGGGTTTTTTTGCCTTTTTTTTTTTTTTTTTAATGAGTGGGTAAAATTGCCTGCTCTGGGGGTGCAGACTAACCCAGCCAGCTCAGGGCTCTGCAAACCATCCCTCTCCAGAGACCTGGCCCGGCTCCCTGCAGGTCGGTGGCACCACGCAACAGTCTAAGGGGTCACTAGCAGGAAAGCTTCCTGCACACATCCCACCTTCTGAGCCACCTCCAGAAGGCGGAGGGTGCACGGGGCAGCGACCGCAGCGGAACGGACAGCCCCTCCTCCAGCACACTGGGAAGATCTACTCACGTTTTATCGGGGCTTCAAACGATTTGGCAACTGTCACCATCACATTGGTGCCAAAGACCTAGGGGCAAGCAGAGGAGTCTGGGGTGACCACAGCTGCACAGGGACACACACACACGCTCAGCTACAGCCTCACCTTGGGGCCCGGAGCAGGCTCAGGGGCAGAAAACAGCCAAAGAGCCACTGAATTGCGGGCAGAGGAGTCCTGCGAGTGAGCCCACCGCCCAGGGGAGAAGGTACAGGCCAGCGCTCAAGGAGGTGAGCACGTCCCAGCCGTCCTGCTTTCAGAGCAGCGCCGGGGAGACGGCTCGCATCGCAGAGCTGTGGTGCTGCCCACCACCCGGCCTTCCCCAGCACCTACCCCTGCAGGTCGGTTCAGCTCTAATTAGTCAACTCAGTGGAAAGCCTGACCACCACGCAGGATGTTATCTGAGGGCAGGAGCCGCCAGCGGAGAGTCCCAGCCAGCGCCAGGCTGCCGCCCCTGAGCTTCCAACGGGGACCGGAGCAATTGTCAGATCAGCTGCATTTTGCTCTGAGGTCATTTATTTGTACTGCACTACGAGCTTTAAATACTGGCATCGTTTGGGGGACGGACTGTAAACACATAGGTCAACCACTCTTATTTCTGTTCCTTTTCATCTCCAAGCCTCCAGTCTTGGCTATATCAGCAGCAGGCACATAAACCAGGTGCCGGTCAGCACCAGGTGAGCAAGATCCTAGAGCTAGGGATTAAAGAGAAATGTTAAAGCAAGCACTGGGCATCAGATTAACTCCCATAAGGCGCAGCAAGCTCTGGGCATTGCCACGGAGTGAACAGGACTCCATGCTGGGACCGGGGAAAAGCGTCACATGCAAATTCATCCCAAGACTATGCAGGGGGCAATATCATCGATCCACTGACCAGTTCTCCTTCCTCCTTGAAACCCTCCCTGGATCTCACTGTGATTAAATCCATGCTAAGATCCCAGCGACCGGTCCCCGCAGAGGGGCACAGTAAGAGGGTCTCCACTTCAAGACGGCCCTTCCGTGAGGCTCCGGCAATACACTGACCTGCCGGGGAAGCCGGGGTGGGAGACAGCCGGCAAGCAGAGAGCAGCGAGGGTTGCACTCTCGCCGTCTCCGAAGCACCGGGAAGACACTCGCACCCCGAGCAGGGCGCGAGGCACCGGGTGTGCTAAGCCAGAAGGCTGAATCCCCTCCAGCTGAGAGCAGCGGAGGAAGTGGCACACAGGCTAACGAACCACAGAGCTGAGACTGTTAACGAGCCTATGAAACAGGGGCAGCACCGGCCAAGTAGAAAATAACACACAGTAGTCAGGCTTAAATAGGGAAGGATTACTCAGGCAGCTGCAGAGCTGCTGGACAGACCTCAAGGTATACAAGGCTCTCAGACATTTGGAAACACAGTAATTCAGAAGGTGGAGGCAGCAGGAAGGACTGGGGAATACGGACATTACAAGGAGAAACATGCATCCAGGCCCACTGCAGAGAGACAAGGAAAACCTCAAAATGAAGATGTCAGGGCGCTGCACTGGCTGAGGGGAAGACACGTTCCAGTGTTTGGTCCTCTGTGCAAGAGAACAGAAGGACGCTAACGAAGCCGGCAGATGACAGAGCCGAGGCACAGCCCATACAAGCAGGATCAGCGTACCCCAGAGCAGCCTCGTCCTCCAGCCCACCCAACAGCTGTCAGGCACTGGGAAGACCTTAGTGGGGAATACAGGTCACCAGAACTGGATATGCCGCACACCCGGGTACCCCACAACAGCCCCGATGAGATCCCTGCCAGCCCTGAGCTAAGCCAGAGATTAGAAGAAAATGCATTTGCTGAGCCACATTCTGCCACTGTTTGATTCTGTCATCATCCCCACCACACCCCTTTGGGCTAAGAAAGTGGAAATCCTGACTGCAAACGCGTGTCCAGCCAGCGTGCTGCCTCCGAAGAGGCATAACGCCACGCACATGCCTTCCGCCAACGGCTGCAACTCGCGTCCGCCCCGGGGAACGCTCCCGTTTACCCAGAAGACGTCGTAGATGAAGAGGCCCCCAAGCAAGATGCAGCCAGTGCTGACGTTGTTCAAGTGCAGCAGCTCCACCCCGTTGAGGGAGAACGCCAGCCCAAAGAGATTGTTGGCAATCCAGTGCTGAGAACGACAGGAAAAAGAGATTTGGGTCCCGCCGCACGTGCCGAGCCACGGCCTCAGCCTGCAGAGGCCTTGCGTGGAAAGGGGCCCGGGTCTGATCCAGCCTGGTCCCCGGCCTCCCCCGCAAAAGGACTGCGGTTCGCTTACCTTTCTCAGCAGGTACCAGACCCCCACAACACTGCTCAGGGCCAGGCATACGAGATCCTTGGTGTCAAACTCGTAATTCACTATTTCTGCAATAAAACAGAGAAGTCAGATTTTAGGCGGCCCGGGCAGCTCCTCCTCCTGCGCAGGGCAGAGACGAGTGACTTTACAGCTGGGGAGCAACACAGAGCACAGCGCTCACATCCCAACCGAGGGGACTGTACCCACAGAAATGGCCGTGCCCATGGTAAACACGTGCAAACTGCATGCGAGCGAGCAGCCGGCCCTGGCAAGCCCGGACCTTCTCCTCCAGCCAGACTCTGCCACATGGACAGCATCTGCGATCCTTCTGTCAATAAGGAAATTGGATTCAGGCACTGTCTAAAGCAGGGAGAGGCAAATCTTCTCCCTCTTCCCGCACCAGTTAACTCCTGGTGTTATCACTAGAAGAAGTATTCCCTTACCAGTAAAGCTACTGGGCAGGATACTTTCCAAAGCATTTTCTACCACAGCAAAGATTTGAACCAGATCAGTTAAGGCAGCACAAAAAAGTCAGTACTATGCTACCCAAGGAACTTAAATAAAGGCAGTGCACTTAACAGCAGCCATAGCTCCATTCCTACAGCGCTCTGGGATCTGTTTCTGGGGTTTCGCTGCCAGGCAGAGGCAGCACAGAGGGAGAGCACCAGCCGGGGCAAGATGCACACGGCAGCCCCAGCTCTGCCGGGACGCACGGGGCTCACACCGGCTACAGAAGCACAGCGGGGGGCAAGAGGCAAGTCTTTGAGAAGGTTGTTTCGAGGGGCTGAAAGTCAAAACACCAAGCGAGCAAAAAACAGAACAGTAAAGGCAGAAAACGTTCAGGCCCCCAGAGAGACCGGTGAGCCAACGTACCCTCCTTGCTCTCCCCGGAGCCCTGGGTGAAGAGGAGCTGGTACTGTTTGTTGGGGAAATTTGCAGGGAAGAATCTGTTCATCATGGGGCTGAAACGAGATGTGTAGAGAAGGGCAGTTCGACAGAAACCCCGCAGGACACGCTGCCCAGCACCTCTGCGTGATGGCGTTGCAGCACAGACATCGGCCCACACCCCCTCCCGAGACGGGGAAACGCCAGGCTTCGCCACATCGGGGACTGGCAGGAGCCCCGGCTTCAGTCACCAAGCCGCAGACACGTGTCCTCGTCCTCCCCTGAGGTCTGATCTGCCCGTACGGGACAGTCCCCCCAAAACGCTGCAGGGCAACAGGCACAGAGCATCGCCCGCAAGAAGGGAGGACCCACCCCAGACCCCAGCATGCGCCCCGTGTCCCCCAGCAGTCCCCTGGGCACCCAGAACTGGCTGAGCCACCACCGAACGGCTCTCCTGCAGAGCCAGGAGTGAAGACAAAGCCCTTGCCCAGCACCGGTCTAGGGGGAAAGCATCTGGTCCCCAATGCCCTAGAGCTCAGGAAACAGGAAACCAGTTTTACTTTTTCAGTTACTGAAACAGCTTGAGCTTTCAACACCTCACGCCAAGCATCGGCACGAGAGGCCGGGGACGTTATCGTGAGCTCCAGCTGCCTGTTTCAGCCGTCCCAGTAAGGGGAACACGGGTGCCGAGGAGCTCTCCCCTCCACAGGGCAGTGAGGACTGTGCCAAGCCATAGCAGCTCCTCAGGGTGAGCTGGCCTTGCCCCGTGATGGCGGCCACCCACACCTCCATGAGCTCTCCCAGTGATGCCGTACGGGGTACCGGATTGCCGGGACCCCCGAGACTTTGGTTCCACCGTAAGGAAGGGTTCACAGCATGCTGTGGGCCCTTCACACCGCCAAGGGACAACACCCTAAGAGCTGAGACTTGGCTCTGCCGCAAGGCAACGGTGCTCTAGAAACTCCCCAATAAACTCAACGCCCCGCTGCCTCGCAGAGCGTGCAGCCTCGGACAGCCCTGCCCGAGTTGCACCCTTCCCTCCGCTGTACCTGATGGTGTGGGACAGGGCTAGGATCCCCAGCACGAAGAAATACATGGAAAGCAGAAGATTGATGTACTCTTGAGAGAATATCTGCAAGACAAACCCAGAGAGGGGTTAGTTAGCGCAGCATCCTCCCCATCTACAGCACTTCACGTGTCTCTTGGCAGCTGCTGTGTCAGTGCTCCAGGGAGACGCGAAGAATAGCTGGAACAACCCAAATTCTTGCACCGCCGATGGGAAATACGTTGGAAATAGCCGCGTGCTCGCAGAACGAGCACAATGGGCCTGCGAGTTGTCGCGGATCTACGAGCTGCTCGGGTCAAAAAAGAACTCCTGCGCTACAGAAAGGAGGACAGAGCTTCCCCCGCACGTCCCCTGCAGAGCGAGCCGGAGCAGGGAGCGAGGCACCGCACCGCTCCCGGGGGCTGCCCCGGCAGAGGGGAGCAGCAGCACCCCCCCACCTCACTACTGCAGCGGGCCAAGCGCGTCCTGCCCTAATTAAACGAGGTATTATTAGAAATCCTGCCCTCCAACACACACGCTGCCTTACCGCCGAATCGCACCCCCACAGCCCAGCGCGGGGGGACCCCGGGGTCCTCCGTGCTCTCCTGGAAGGGGGATGCTGGAATACGAGAGCTCATGGCAGGTTGCAGATATTACAAAGAAGAGCCGCCGATCATGCAGCAACTTCAGCGGGGCCACACTGCACATTCAGTACTTCTTTTCCTGGCGTGTCCATCCCAGCCAGGAGCAAGAGGCAGAAAAGGCACCCGAGGAGGTGGAGGAGTACCCCAAGACGTGGGCCACGGGGAAGGGGTGGGCTGCAGGGGGTTCTTTCAGCAGCCAGAGGGGCCTGGCGCAGGGTCTGGTGGCCGCTCCATACCCCACCATCAGGAGAGGCTCAGCAGATGCTCAGCTTTACTACCGGTGACCTAAAAGAGGAGCTGCAGCCCCAGTGAGCACAGAGGGTAAACTTCGTTGCTGGGAAAGCAGGGCATATTGCTAGGGAGGCCTGATCCTGTCTGCTGCTGCAGAGCTGACCTCTGTGGCTGCACAGGCTGCGGCACGCACTTGCCTTCCCGGTGCAGCCGCAGCGCCAGCGTAAGGACCTGCACGGCGCGGCCGTCAGCCCCCGTGGCCGCTCGACCCAGGCTAGGAGCCCGCAGCGTCAGTCGGCTGCTGCACGGTAACTGCGATGGGCGGAGAAGGGTCTGTAAACTGCAATATTCCCAACTTTGCACCTTAAACCTCAGCTGGCCAGCCAAGGAGCACCCTGCCACCTCGCAGGCAGCTCAGGACAGCGGGGCTGGATGCTGCCATGCCGAGAGGACCGCTCTGCACTGGCAGCCCCACGGCTCGTCAGGCCCCTCCAGCTCAGCCGCACGCCAGGCGTGCGCGGGCAGCCAAAGGCGCTTTAAGCCAAGACACCTTCTCCGCGCAGCCGAGAGCACCTGCTGCTGGGTTCTCCTATCTGTGACTCAGGAACGGTCATCCAACTCTGCTTGTTGGCTCTGCACGTCTAAAAAGACTTCACGTGAGCTCGCCCACGAGCTAGCGATCCCCCAGGCCTGCAGCCGAGACGGCTTCGGAAGCACGGCACGGAGCACAACCCGGAGACGGCAGCATTTGCAACTCAGCAGTCCCTGGCACCCTCTGGTTTCAGTCCGTGCACCGTCAGGTCAGCCCACGGAGGCAGGCAGAGCTCAGGGGTGAACTCGCCCCTCGGCAGCTCTCCAGAACCAACCTGTGCACAAACAGGCTCTGATTTCCCCCAAGCTGTGACAATTCAGGCGAGAACTGACGTCCTCCTGCGCGGTGACACTGAAGAGCTCGAGCCGTGCAGCCTTACGCACTTTCTGCCCCAACACTAAGGGCCAAAAATCGAGTCAGCCCCACTTCGGGAGCTCCTGACCAGGCAGGGAGGACGGCAGGCACCAGCTCCAGCGTCCGCCGGCGTTGCTCACTTACTTTAAAGAAGAGGTAGAGCCCCAGAAGGGTGCAACTGGCAACAATGGGAAATCGAGCAGCGTCTCGGCTGGTAATGGTCTCCGGCATCTCCGAGGAGTTCTGGGGAGGGAAGGAGAGGACAGGAGTGGATCAGCCCCTGCTCTGGCTTCATACCTCAGCAGGAGGTGAACGGACAAAACGAGCAGGGCCCTTCGAGAGGGGCAGGGCACCCACTGGCCCCCCCGTTGTTCCCGGAGGTGGGGCTGCGGCACAGGCAGAGCCTGAGATGGAAAAAGCAAACCTCGCACTCATCCTTCCAAGGGCTGCCACAATTTACTGCTTTTTTCCTCTTGGAGAAGGGAAAAAAAAAAACCCACCCTGTGCTGGCGTTGTTCCTCTCTCCCCCTGCCCAGAGGGGAGCTGGGCTCCCTCGCTGCTCGCACCCGGCCGTCCCCGTCAGCCTCCCCATCTGTGCGCACCATATGTCGATCACCCTCTGAGCGACGTTTGTCTCCAATCACCTTTTTATCCCTCGCCTCGCTCTCGGGACACTCCTTGTGCTCAAAAGCCCCAGATTTATAAACCCCTTTCGCCTTCCGAGACATCTTTGCACCAGCTGAACCAGCCCCCTTTCAAGCCATTTCCCACAAGAGACCTTCAGCTTTCAGAGGAGAGGCAGAGGGCTGCCTGCTCCCCTGCCCGCTCCCCTGCCCAGCTGGCCGCTGCTCAGAGATCTAATCTGGCAGAGGCAAACACCTGCGGCCAGCGCCAGACACAGCACATGTTAGCCCTTACGCAAAGCCACCCTGCGAAGGAACAACATCTTACCCCGGGCACGGCGGCTGCCACGCAGTGCTCGGCGGTGCAGAAGCAAGCGCCCCAAGAGCCGCTGGCTCCCTGCGGCGTGAGCGAAGAGAAATCCCCCCCCAGAACCACGGCCAGGCCCTGCTCGCAGATCTCGGTTGCCTGGGCTGCCAGGAACCTCACTAAAACCAGCTGGAACTACTGATGTACGACTTAAGGGCGGGCAAGGGGCTTTAAAAATTAGTAATAAATCAGACTGTGTAAAACAGTCCCTTCTCCTGAGCTTCAGGAGCCGAAGTGTCAGGATTTAAGTCCCAGCTGGTACCGGAGGCCAGGCGCGAGATGCAGCGAGGAGTGCGATGGGCTGCAGGGACAGCACAGGGCGCACAGGCAGGGTGTGCAGGCAGGGAGCGCAGGCAGGAGAGCTCCGCAGCACCCTGGGGACCAACACCAGTGCTGCGGGGCGGGGGGGGGAGCAAAGCCACACACGAGTCCCCCGTCGTCCCCCCCTCCTCCAACACAGCATCTCTTGTAGGGGTACGAGGGGCAGTCACGAGTTTTGCAGCACATGAATTTATCGGGACAGTGAGAACGGGGCTGGAGAAGACCCGGGGGAAGCCACATCTCCCCCCGGGGTCTCCCTGCCTCCACCGGGGCGCGGGTCTCTCTGCCTTTCCAGGGACAGGGCCGGGGCGGGGGGGAGCCATGCAGCTGCCGGGCCGGCGGTGGGATGGGGGGCACCCGGGGCAGCTGGGCGGGGGGGGGGGGGGCGGGTGCCGAGGCCTGGAGGCCCCGGAGGGTCCCCCGGGAGGGGCGGGAGGCAGCCCCCGCTGCCGGGCACGGCTCGGGGGGAGGCCTGGAGGCCCCGGCGCCCCCGGGTGCAGAGGGATCGGCTGCCGCCGGCGGGGGGGGGGGGGGGGGGGAGGCCGGGTCGCCCCGGGGGTACCTTGCTCTTGGCGCAGCTGACGGAGCGCAGCGCCCCGAAGAAGATGGGCAGCAGCGCCATGAGGACGAGGCTGCCGTAGGCCAGCGCCATGCCCTCGGGGGTGGCGGGCGGGCGGGCGGCCGCGGGGGACGAGGACCCGGCCCCGACCCCGGCCCCGGCGGCGCTGCCGTTGTGCGCCGCGGCCTCCTCCATGGCGGCTGCTCCCACCGCGGTCCGCTTCCGGCCCGCGCGCGCCAGGGACACGTCCCCCCTTACCGACCGGAAGTGCGTCACGCGCCGCCGCCGCTAAACCACGCCCCCGGTAACCCGGGTAGTGTTGCTAGGAGACGGATGGCGGGGGTTGAGGGCGGCTGGGCCCGATCCCGGCCCCGGGGACACCCCCCCCCCCCCCCCCCCCCCCAGCCCCAGGGCCGCTGCATCCCCCCGAGCCGGCCCGGGGGACAGCTCTCCCCGCTCGGGGCCGGTCTCCAGGCTGGCTTCACCCTCAGCAGAGCACGGCGGTGGTGGAAAGCCCCGGTGCGGGCAGGCCGTGGCCCCCCCCGCTCCCCTCCCGTGCTTCGGGTGAGGGTGGAACCGGGAGGCGTGAGGGCGGCCCGAGGCCGGTGGGAGACGGAGCGGTGCCGATGGTCCCGCTGGTGGCCTGCCCGCCGCTGCTTGCGCTCGGGCCGCTGTGCCGCCGCCGCAGCCCCGTCAGCCCGGGATTATCCCGGTTTGTGGTCGTTTATCCCGTCTCCGAACGGTTTGTGCTGATGCCGTTCCCGGCGAGCTGCCTACGTATGGGCCGCGGATGCTGAACGCAGGCCTGCCCAGACCCCGCGGTGCCAGGAGCGGGTGAGAGCACCGGGGGGGGGCTCCCTGCGGGCGGGGGACGACGACACCCCGGCTCCCCACAGCCCCAGCCAGCGGGAAGGTGGTGGCTTCGGCCACCCGAGTGAGTCGGGTCGGGAGCTCCCGGGCTCTCCTCCATCCAGCCCTGGGTTTTCCTGCCCTTCACCGTTTCCCGAGGACCCCCACCACACTGCACCACCGGGCCTCCCCTATGACCGCTCCCGGCCCACCCATGGCCGCACTCGGCGAGCAGCCCCTCCGTCAAAATGCCTCAGAAACGGCAGCGAATTCTCCCTGCCGCTGGACTGGGGCCAGGGCTCTGCTGGAAAATTGGCTGAAACGTGTGTTTTCCTCACAAATATTCCCTCCCCTCCCGAGCCGCTGGCAGCCCGGCTGTGCCAGCGAGCCTCTTCCTCCTCCCACGCGTCCCCCTCGCCCTCGCCGGGGCGAGAGTCCGCTGAGAAGCAAAAGGCACCAGGGAAGATAAGGATTGGGGAAAGTTAAATGGCGCTGCCCCCGGTTCAGATCTGAGCCAAGGGCAGGGGAAGGGAGCGCAGCAGGGATTAAAAAGCAAGTTTTAAATTTTTTTTTTAAAATGTTTTCCTCTTTTTTTATTTAAAAAAAAAAAAAGGAATCTATTTCAGGACCGGGGGTGATTCATAGTTTCGTGTTTCAGGCGGAGGGCAGATGGGAAGGCCCCCCGGGAGCCCCTCTCTGCGGGGCTGGCCTCCTGCCCGGCACGCTGTCCTCTCCCTGCCGCTAATTCTCCCACAAAGGAGAAGGACGGGCACCAAGGGCAGCAGCAGGCAGCAGCAGGCAGCCACGCAGGCAGCGTGCCCACGCACACCCTGCTGCTTCCCACCCTGCTGCCTGGCACGGCACGGCATGGCGCAGCTACTGACCAACCCCCTTATCGACCCCCTCACCCAGCCCCTTACGGACCCCTTTGGGTGCCCACCCACCCCCTAAAGCCCAGCTTGGCTTGGGAACCCTGGGCGAAGGGCGATGCTTCCCCTCCCTGCCTCGCCCCCGCTGCTCAGCCCCCTGTGCCGCAGCCCTGCAGCACTCCAGCCCTGTTTCGGGCTCTGAGAAGTGACACCTCTCGCCCCCCAAAAGCCACCCTGAGTGGGGAGGGGGGGGCTGCAAAATCCCCCCCCTCCAGGAATCCCCCAAAACTTCTCCTTTGGGTTTGGTTTCTGCCCGAGGAGCAAGACCAGCAGCTCTGCTTGCTTTCCACCGTGCCCCCAGGCACCGGGAACGTGCATCCCCCCCCCCCAGCACTGAGGCTTCCTCGGTGGGCAGGCGGGAGCAGAGGGGCCCCAGGTGCTGCCACGGGCAGGGCAGGGAGTCCCGGTGTCCAATTCAGCTCTTTTTGCACCAAAACCAGATTAACCAGGGTGGGAGCATCATCCCAGGCCGGCGGCGGGGCGGGGGGAGCCCGAAGTGAAGGCTGTGTGTGTGAGGGGGGAGCCGTTCCATGCGTTTCGGTGGGTTGTTAAACCGGACCCTGAAACAACCCCCGGCTGCTGCCGTCCTGCGGGGACTGAGGGCTCAACCTGCCCGTGGCCGGGCCGCGGCCGCCCTCCTCCCCGCTGCTTTTCTTAGCCGCTCTCCACGAGAAGATGAACCCCGGCACCTCGGGGCGGCTGCTCTGGCCCCACGGGCTGCGGGCACCGTCCCCTCAGGGCTGGCGGCGGATCGGGGGGACCGGGGACTCGCGGGAGGCAGGTGAGGGGGCTGGAGGAGGAGGGGGCAGCGGTCAGACCACTGTCCGTGTCCGCATGCCCCAGGGTCCGGCCGTGGCACCCACCGGTGTTGCGCCGGGGCCAGGAGCTGGCCCGGCACCGGCACTCAGGGCTCTGCGCGGCGCTGTCTGCCGGGTGGGAGCGGGTTTTGCCGCCGGCAGCTGGGATGTCCTTGTGCACGGACTGAGGAAACGGAGCAAAAAATAATCACCTCTCCGCAGCCCCTTCGAGCGGGGCCTGTGTGCGGGGAGGGCCGGGGCAGCCCCCGGCGCTGGCGTCCCAGCACGGCCACGCGCCGGCTGGGAGCCTGCGGGGTCCCTTGTCCAGGGAGGAGATGAGCAGAGCAGGTGCGCGCCGGGACCGATGGCACCGGGACCGATGGCACCAGGACCAATGGCACCGGGGGCACATAGCACCGGGGAGCCAGTGGGACTGGGGGAGATTGCACTGGGGCCGATGGCCGCACTGGGACAGATGGCATTGGGACGGATGGCACTGGGACAGATAGCACTGGGACGGCCCCGAGAGCACTCACTGGAGGGGCTGGCGTCGCCGAGCCCCGGCACTACCTGCCCCAGGTGCGGGCCCAGCTGGGGGCCGCAGGCAGCCCCCGGCCCCCCGCCAGCGCCTCCTCCTTCCTTCCTCCCTTCGTTTCCCAGCGCCTCGCCGTGGCCCCCCTTGGCCTCTCCTCCCACCCTCCAGCGCGGCCGCATTTTTCTGGGTTTGAGCTCATTCTTTCCACTCCCCTCTCTGCCGGCTGCCAACTTTCCATCCCGCGGCCCCCCCCACCTCCTGCCGCAGGGAAATGCCGGCTGCAGCTGCGGGATGGACCGGCAGCAGCAAGGAGCCCCTGTCCCTGGCGTGGCCGATGCTGTGTGAATCGCAGCACCGCGTCCAGCAGCACCAGGAACCAGGGTGCGGGAGCTCCAGGGCAGGGCCCCGGCAGAGCAGCCGGAGCCAGAGCAGCAACAAGGAGAGCGCAGCAATGCCGTGGTCACCAACGGAGAAAAGCCTGAGCAGGCTTCCCTGGCGCTGGGGACAGAGCCGGCAGGGAGAACGCCTCGCTGGGGTTTGCACCCATGGAGAGGCTGTTTTCCCACAGGGACAGGGTGCTGCCCCATCTCAGCGTCCCCTTTACACCGGTGACCCCATCTCTGGCTGCACCGTGCTGGCCACGGCCAGCGGCAAACCCACGCTCGAGCCGCAGAGCGAGCGGAAACTCTCGACCTGACCCGGGGAGGGAGGGCACCGCTGATCCTCCCTGGCACCGGGCCTGGGGCCGCTGAACAGGCTACCCCGCGGCGTCCCGGCTGCTTGCCGGCAGCACAGCCTAAAAACAACTGGCAGAGCCCACGCGGCTCCAGCATCGCCTCCCCGGGTGCCCGGGGTCACTCGCTGCTTGCTGCAGCCAAGCACGTCCCTTCCTGGCTGTGCCACTCTGCGGCCGGTGCCGCGCTGCTCGGCTCCTGCCTCCCTGCCCCTTCCCGGGGCACCAGGAGCCACCGAGCGCCCGGCTCCCTGCCCAGGCTGCGGCTCCCACGGTGCTCAGGGGCTTGAAAGCTGCACCATAGCAGAGCTCAGCCCTTCCCGGAGGCTTTTCCAGAGCCGACTGGGAGCCGGGAGGTGCAGGGGGGCTGGGGGTTTCTGGGGTATCACAGGGGACGATGCTGCGACCACTGGGTGAGGAATCAGGACTTGCACCAAGGGCGGCCAAAGGAAGGCCCGGACGGAGGCTCTCCCTGCCCCGAGATGTTTCAGCTGGTAAAGATGGAGCCCGCCGAGGCCTGGCTGGAGCAGGAGGCAGGTCCTCTGCCCCGGCCACGGGCAAGGAACTGGGCTTGAACCTGGCCACACGGCTCCGGGATGCAGCTCCCCGGGGCAGGGACCTAGCAGAGACCAGCACCTCCCTGATGCTGTTTATTCTGCAAGATCAAGGGTTTCCCCCATTGCACCAGTACAGAGACAGCAGAAAAACCTCAGTCCAAGAAACACTGGTGCCGGGGAGACGTGGCACGAAGCCCTGGCGCGGAGGGGCCGGGGGTGCCAGGCGGTGCTGCCGGTGTTCCTCCAGCCCCTCTCCCCAGCTAGGCTCCAGGACGGACGCCACTATGGTGCCCTCGCCGGTCCCTGCTGCCCTGCGACGGACGGGCACCACGAGCGGTACCTGCCACGCTCCCGGCAGCCTCCAGCCCTGCGGGCAGCCCTGCACCGGGGCACGGCCACCCCTCACCTCCGGCTCCCCAGGAGCGCCTGTAAGCCAGGATCCCACCACCCCAAGTGCAGGTGTCCGTCTCACCCTCTGCTCCACGGGTGCAGCCCAGGGGACCCAGCCCCACTTGTCCCCCCTCCTGGAGGGGAAGCGGCCGGATCCAGAGCACCCCGGGCATCCCTCAGCACCGGTTAAAACAGCTCCACGTCCTCAGCATCGCTCCGGCCCTGTCTGGGCTCTCCGTGGAGCCGCCGGCCACGCTGCTGGCAGAGAGGAGAGTCCCAGCTTGTGTGTGCGGAGGGACGGGAAGGCGGCGGCTCTCAGAGCACAGACAGGTCGTGGCAGGACTTGGAGCGGACTTTGAGGGCCACTTTGCTGCTGTTCCTGGCCACCAGCCTGTCGAGGAAGCGCCGGGCTCTCTTGGTGAGGCTCTCCTTGCGCTTCTGGCTGGGCGCGGGGCGGGCGCGGGCCTCCTTGCCCCCGCGGCGCAGGCGGATCTGCCGTACCACCCCCTCGAAGAGCTCGGCGACGTTGTGCTGCAGAGCCGCCGACGTCTCGATGAACTTGCAGTCGAACACCACGGCGCAGGCACGGCCCTCTGCAAGGGAACGGCAGGGAAGGGGGCACGGCCCCGCTGGCACCCCGGGCGCTGGGAGAACGGGCGCTGCCGCACACGGGGCAGCGGTGGCACATCCAGGGACAAGGGGACAGACACGGGGGAAGCAGCTGGGCAGGGAGCCCGGGCGCAGGGTCCCCCCGGGGGTCCCCACCAGCCAGATCCACCCCCCCCTCCACCGCTCACCTTCGACGGAGACCTCGCGGCACCGCACCAGGTCGGTTTTGTTCCCCACCAGGATGATGGGGATGTCCTCGGCCTGCCGCGCGCGGCGCAGCTGGATGCGCAGCTCCGAGGCGCTCTCAAAGCTGCCCCGGTCGGTGATGGAGTAGACGATGACGTAGGCGTTCCCCACCTGCAGGCACTGGCTGCGGCGCCAGCTCTCCTCACCCTGCCACCGCATGGGGAACGAGATGTCACTGCTCTGCAGGGGCTGCTGGCAGCCCTGGCTGCTGCCGGGGGACCGCGGAGCACCCCGGCACCGATGGGACCTGCCAGCTCACCCCGCCAGCGCCCGCATCGTGGGGAGCAGACACATGGCCCCATTAATGAAACGCTGATTAAAAGCTCCTGACTTTGGGGGGTGTTTGAGAGTTTCCTCCTCTATCAGCAACAAATCGGGGCTGTGGGCTCAGCTTGGCTCAGGGGGCTCAGCTTGGCTCGGCCACGCAATACCAGGCACCGGTCCCTGCCGGGCAGGGTGGGTTATGCAACAGTGGAAATAAACGGCCGTTGTCGGGGCGTTATGGTGCTGGAGCATCTCCGGACAGCACAGCCGTACGTGCAAAATGCAGCCCCAGCCCACGTGGGTGCTGTGCCCGCGTTCACAGCCCGGGCCCCGGCTCCATCCCCGCTCCCAGGGATCGGTCGCTGCCTGGTGGCACCCGCAGGAACGCCGGGCCCCGGCATGGAGGGAGGCAAAGGGGCGTTTCAAGGGAGGCAGTGACAGCGGCGCTGGCGTTTCTGCCCAGGAGATGCCTCCATGCGCTGGGCAGAAGGAACGCCCTATGTCAGGCGCTCGGGGCCACCGCTCTGCCTGTTACAGCACGTGTCCTGGCTGGCGGCACCGTCTCACGTGGATCTGCCTGGTTGGCTCCTTCAGCCCCGTTCCCAACCCATTTCCATGCATTTCAAAGCAGGTTGGCACCACACTCCTTCCCCACAGCCCCTTCTTCCCCCCCCCGCTCGCCCACCCCTCACACAAGGGGCACCCTCTGCCCACACTGCTGCTCCTGCGCTCGCCTCGCGGTGCCACGAGAGCCCACACCAGTGGGAACACGGTGGGCGACCTCCTACGCTGGGGGAAGGTGGGCAAAGAGCCAGCCAGAGACACGACCCCAGCCTCAGGGAGCTCAGAGGTGCCGAAGCAGCGGCTGTGCCCGTACCACGTCCCCCGGGCACGTCCCAGCACACCCGGCCCCGCACACCGGCAGCACGGGCTCCCCGCAGCGCCCAGCCCCGGCCCTGCCGTACCCGCTGCTCCGGCTCCCAGGTGTCCATCACCAGCAACGTCGTCTCCTCGCCATCCACGGACAGCGTGCGCTTGTACGCGGCCTCTGCAAGACGCCGGGAGAGCCCGGTTGGCACGGCACTGCCCGGGTAGCTGAGACCCGGTCCTGGCGCCGGGCTCCTCTCCGCCTCGCACATGTTTTTTTTCCCCATCACGGGGCCGTGTACGCAGCCCGGACACGCACTGCCTCCCCGCCACCTCCTCCGGGCCCCGCGGTGGGTGACCCCGTTGCAGAGGGACCCCAACCACCCCCCTCGCCGGGCACCCACCTCCGTGTTGCTCCAGCAGGTCCCGCTCCTGGACTCCGGCAAAGAGGTTGACCAGGCTGGTCTTACCCACGCCAGGGTCGCCCAGCAGCACCACACGATACTGGGGCTCCCAGGAGCCAGAGGACTCCGAGGAGTCGGAGGACCAGCTGTCCCGGGGTGCCGCGGCCCTGCCGCCCGGTTCGGATGCGGAGTGACCGAGCTGGGGGTGGCAGAGCTCGCCCCGTGGCGTGGCACCCGGTACCCCCGGCCGCGGGAGAGGGGTGCTGGCCCTCCTCCGCAGCGGGCTCTTGCTCCCGCGCTGCGTGTTCAGGGTCATCTGCGGCACCGAGGGCAGCGGGGCTGGGAGAGGCTGCCCCGAGGAGCCCCGGCAGCCCCGCTCCCGGTGTCGCTCCCGGTCCCGGTGCCCGTTCGAGCCGGCAGTAGCTCGGGCACAACTTTCTCCGGGACAGGCTCACCGCCGCCCGGCCCGGCCTTTAAACCCCGGGAGGTGGAGCCCCTCGCCGCGCCCGGTCCCTCCCCCGCCGGACACACCCCCGCCCGCACCGGCCCCGGCCCCGGCCCCGGCCCCGGCCCGGCCGCCCCGTCCGGTCCCCGAGGTCCCCGTGGGGCTGCCGGTGCCGGGGAACGGCGAGTTCTCCCGGGGCGCATCCCTTCGGAGGGATCCCCTTCGGCCCCGGGGAGCAGCCGAGGCGGGGGACGGACGGACAGACGGCGGTCGCACCGGGACGCGCCGCTGCGGGTGGCGGGGCTCCGCCACGCTCCCCCTCCTGCGTGGGGCAGGGTTCCCCCGCTCCCCCCGGTCGTGTTCGCCGCGGTCCCGGCCAGGCTCCATCTTGCAGCGGCGCGGGGCAGCACACGGCTCCACCGCTTCGCCAAGTAAGGAGCGAGCCGAGCCCGGACTGGTCCTGCCCGGTGCCCGGTGCCCGGTGGGGCTGTGCTTTGCCGGGACCTCGGAGCCCTGCTCGGCCCCTGCTCGGCCGACGCCGCAGTGCCAAGAGCCGGCGATGGAAAGCACGGCCGGAGGCTCGCTTGGCAGGGGCGAGAACAGGAGTTGGTTTTATTTGAACCTGTCGGTCGGCCTGGACCCACATGGGTGCCGCGGCATCGCTGGCACCAAACCGCCCGAGCACCGGCCTGCGTGGGCATTGGTCTGACCCTGCGCTGGGACACCAGTCTGGCCCACACTGGGATGCGCTGGCAGGGCCTCGCGACACCAGGGCCAGCCCCAGGACACCCCTGACAGCGACGGGGAGGCCCCTTTCCGCTTCAACCCCTCCGGTGTTACTGCAACGGCGCGAAGGGGAACGGGTCAGGGTGCAAGTGCGGGAGGGCTGGTGCCGCCTTCCCCGGGAGCGGTGGTGGCGGGGTTCGCCCCGTGCTCCTTCCGAGGGACCGCAGCCCGTGAGCGCAGCAGAGCCCACGCGGGTCAGGGATGAGGGGTAACACCTTTACTGCACCGTCAAACCACATCAGTGAGTCCCCAAGGCGGCTGAGCGGGGCTGGGATGGAGAAACGCTGACGGGAAAGGAGGAGCTTTGCAGCTCGGCACCTCATCCGAAGCCGGCCGCGCCGTGCGAGGGGCTTGCGAGCGGAGCCTGGCCGAGCGTCAGATGAGCGGCGTCTCCTCGGCGGGGAGGCTGAGGACCACCTCGGTATCCGGCGTGCACCTGAGAGAGAGGAGAGTTAGGAGGGGCAAAGCAAAGAGCGGGAATAAGGAGCCATGCGAGGAGGAGGAGAAGCTCGTGCGGGGCCAGGGCGGGAGGCGGGTGACCGCTCGGACGCCCTGTGCAGCCCACTCAGGGCTCGGAGGCGGCCGATCCCCTGCACGGCAGCCCCGTCATCAGAGGGCACAGGGCAGGCGGAGGGAAGCCTGCCTTGTGTTAGCTGTGCCACCTTCTCTGTGTCCCCAGGGGTCTGGGACTGGTTTTTAGCGGGGAGGGCCCAGACGCTTGTTCTGGGAGACAGGACAAAGCAAGCAGCTGGGGGAGCCGGGGTAAAAACCTTTTAAAACCAGATGGGGGTAGTTGTGCACAGCCCCTGTTCAGCATGAACCAGAGCCCAGCCCGAGCTCTGGCTCACCCCAGCACTGTTTTGCTTTTCGGCTCACCCTTCGTGGTCTTACCCCGGCCACTAACCACTCTGCCTACAAAAGAAATCAGCTCCAAGCCTGAGCCCTGCTCCACGGCCCTTTCTTAGACCACGCTTGCAACTGAGCCCTCTGCAAGGCAGGCTGGGTGCTCGCTGGCCTTCCCGGAGAGGCAGAGCCAGATGTAACCCCTGGGGCTCTGAGAGGGAGAAGGAACGAAATAAGCCGCCCCTCACTGTCAATCCCGAAAGACAAACAGAAGCGGAGCAAGCCCGTCGGAGCAGCCAGGTACATCTGCTTTCTCGCAGAGAGAGGACAAGCACAGCGAGCTGGGCTTGCTCAGAGCTGCGCTCATCCATCTCCGTCTCAGTCCAGGACAAACTGTGCGTCCAGAGTGCCCCCAGCGCAGGGCTTGAAGCTGTTGGTGAAATCCACCCGGGGCCCCTTGAAGCAAGAGGATTTTTAACGAGGGGAAACTGAAACGCAGATGGGAATGGATACGCAGGGGTTACAGCTCCTCGGGCTCCAGGCGCTGCCGCGCAGGGACCCAAGGAAGGCCAGCAAGAGTCCTGCGCTCCTACGCACCCTTACGCTTCCAGGCTGAGCGCAGCTCGTGTCTGGTTTTGCTCTTTCAGGAAGGAAATCCGGTGTCCGGAACCAAAGGGTTAATTAGAAAAAAAACGAAAGGCTGGTGAAGTCGTGTGAAAAGTTGCAGGGAGGTCAGTGGGAAAGGGCTGAGGGATGGCGGAGAAGGCTCTGGCACGGGCTCCCGCCTGTCAGGGCGGGTAAGCACCAAATGCCTGACTTGTGATGTTACAGAAACTTTCCACTTGGGCCTTCCTGCTATTTTTAACTCTTCTCCCAGCCACCCTCAGTAACCCCAGCCCCACCAGCTGTCGAGGCTAATTAATTCCCTTTTTTTATCATTTTTTTTATCGGAAAAAAATTAAGTTGCACTAATCCATCACGCAGCCGTTCGCCTTCCCCCCGCTGTCTCCTGACACGTTCCAGGCTTTCCTCCTGCTTCGGCTCGTGCCTGCGCAGCGCTGCAGCCGTACCTGGCTTCCAGCTAAAACCCAGGCCCTGGAGCGGGAGATCCAGCCCCTCTTGTCGCCTGCACCACGACCGGTTTGTTGGGCGAGCGTCTGCTCATCCCACGGGATGATATTTTCATGCAAAATAACCCCTGTGTGCACGCGAGGTGCGGAGGAGCCGAGGGGCTGGCCTCCACCTGCAGCAGCGGGACGCGCTGGAAAGGAATGACTCCGTTAACAGACGTCTCTGCGCCAAGGACAATTTGTCTAGGCGGTTGCTGCAAATAAATGCACATACACACGCTGTTCTGCACGCAACTACGGCTTTCAGGCTCCAGCACACTCGAGATTTAAACACATTTGACCCATTTTTTTTCTCAGGTTTGTACCCCTGGTCAGCGGACAGCACAGAAAGCCGAGGCACCTCGGCAGCTCTAAATCATTTGTGATTTTTTGTGATTTGTCCCGCTCTGGGTCGGACCCCGCTGCCACGGGACAAGGGGCAGCGTTACGCCTTCAGCCTGCCGTGGGTACGGTGGAAAATAGCTTGTCACAGCTGGCTGTTGGTATGCTTCAGCCCACAGAGTTGGCCAGGCTGGGTCCGTCCCTGGAGAGGAGAGCCCGGTATTCCTGTGACGGAGCTGGCAGAGCCTTCTCCCCATCAACGCTAAGTGAGGATTCACCTTACGCTTTGTAATTCTTATATCCAGTATCAGCACAGCGCACACTGGTAAGCAGGAGCGGGGATCACCCACAACCTCCCCTCGGGAAGTAATTAGGTACCAGAGAACTGGGGCAGGGAAAGAGCAGTGAGAAAGTTAACAGAAGTTTTGCCTTTTTCCTGCCAGCCAATGCCGCCGACGCATTTTTTTACATATTAGGGAAATGGCTGCTCGTCTTTGCTCTCACAGAGCGCTGGTGCCATTTCACACAACCAGCAAGGCAGCTCTAGATGGGCAAGACCTGCCTCGACAGGGATGCTCCTCGCCAGCCTGCCCCCTTCCCTCAGTTTTGTTTCCCAACCACAAAGTGAAACCAACAATAAAGTAAGAGTCAGCGGAGGCACGAGGGCCTTGAAAAGCTCCGCCGGTCCTGACTGTCCCCGGCTGCAGCCACTGAGAATCTCTACTTGCCGGCTGCACAAAGGGAAGCCCAGAAGAGAGATGTGATGTGACCAAGGATGAGTATTAGAGTTGTGGCTAGTTCCTAGCTGCCCTTAGGCAAGACCACGAGACCTTGCAGCCGTCTTCCCAAGCAGAACCCAAGGTAACTGTGGGTTTATACCCCGGGCTGGGTGTAGGTTTAACAGTGATGTCTGTGGAAACGATGGGGTAAGGTTATTAGCACTCAGTGCCAAAGACTCTGCAGCCCAAGGCCACAGGAAAAGGGCTGTGCATGCCCACTGGCCAGCCTTACTTCGGTCTGCGGAGAACAACATCAGCAAAGATCAGCTCTCTTGGGTCTCTTGCGCTCTGGCGGAGTGTCTGGATGCTTCTCTTCAGCTCACCAATCTCCTCCTCCAGGTCCTTAACAATCTGAATGAATGACAGTTCTAAGAGTTCTTTACTTTGCGATAGAAGCAGGAATTAAAGTTTTAGAGATTTTGCAAACAGCAGAGCTAGAAAACATCCCTCGCGCAAGTAAGCCCCTAACAGGCTTCCTGAAATACCTGCTGGACTGCTCGTCCTCAGGATGCCCTAACAGCCCACTGACTCCAGTGGGGATGGAAGGCAACGTACCCCACTAAGGCAGACAAAATCCTCATGAAGGGGAAGGGCTGAGGGTGGCTGGCTCTGCCGCACTGCGCTGGCTCTTCCCCAGCTCGCTCACCTCCCTTTGCCTCAGTATTTCACGTCGCAGAACGTGATTGTTTATCGCCATCTGCTTCAGGCCATCCTGGTGCAGCAACGTCTCCTGTGCGGGTGAAGAGAAGACAACCAGCTGAAGAAACCCCGCAGCAACCACCAGCACGAAACCCCGCCGCTGCCGGGTGCCAATGCTGGCCGTGTCCAGATGCGTCACTCTTCAAGAAAATGATTTCTGCTCGAACAAGGTTTGGGTTCCAGCTCTAGAAAGAGACTATCGTTGAGATCACATTGTGCTGATCATGGAATGAGACTGAGGAACTCAAAGAGATCCAGTTCAGTTTCCCAGGGAAAGCTTATTAATATAGCTTGGGTAACTTATATCATCTGTGCTTACAAATTCACCTGTAAAAGGGCACAGCAGTTCTGCATCAGAGCGGGCTGTCAACGGGTAATTAATATTTTCTTAGTGCTCTCAAGCTGCTAACCCAGGAAAAGCACTAAGCACATCATGCGAGCAGGAACCGTGCAAGAGGAGTTCCTCTGATTTTGGGAAGAACGACAGCAGTCCCTGCTCTGTAGTGCCGCGTATAGTTTAATTTCCTCATGAATTTATTACAAACGTATGTGCGCTGCCACAGCGGTGTCACAGCTAATTAGTGAAGCAGCTACCTAAATAATGTAACAAAACAGGGACCATAAAAGCAGGGTGAATGTTGGGTCACAGTGCACTTACCTCCACGCGGCAAACTCTCAGGAGCGAGTCTGAGAATGTTTCAACACATCAGACCACAGCAGCAACTCAGAAGTGCTTCTCCTGTACCCTCCCAGCCTGACAAACAGCTCCAGTACGGCACCAGGAGGGGAGCAGCAACGCTCTGTTACTCTTTGGGTGCTGGCCGCACCGTGCTATTGCTAACGGGCAACGTGTGGCAGCCCCTGCCTTGTCTCCCAGCTCCCAGAAACTGATCCCCCTTGCTGGGACGTCACGTGAACCCCACGAACCTCCATGACTTTCTGTAATAGTGCCTCTTGTTCCGCCCGTGCCTTCTCTTCCAGTTCCTCCAAGATGGCCTTCCCCATTTCTTCTGTCTTGTCTATCTCCTCCTGAGAACGGTAGGAAGCAGTGCACAGAAACAACAGGAGCGTTAGGCAAGATAACCATTGCGTTCCTTCCTCCCCTGCCCTCTCCTTCCTCCCTGGCAACGCTGCAGGGAAGGAGAGGCCTCAGCACCTGCTGTTGCTTCTTCAGGTTCTGGATGCTGCGCTGCAGAAGGACTATCCGGACAGCTTGTTCCGGATACTGCCCGTCGATGCAGGTCCGCAGGACGCCGAGCTCCTCCTGGAGAACCCGTACCTTTGATGTGACTTCATCCAGCTGCTGCTGTAGCTCTGATTGAAAGTCAAAACCAAAAATCTCAACCCAGGGGTCCCAGAGCTTCGCTTCTTCACTGAGCTAAGCAGTCTGTCCTGCATTTGCCTGAGCCCTTCTCTCTACGGCGACTGCACACCCTGAGGGAAGTGGGAACGGCCACCCCGAGTCGGACCACCTTGACCAGACCCTGCCCCAACGGGACGGTGCAAACAGCTGCCAAGGCGGCGATTCGTCCTGCCCCCCTGGGCACAGGCTGCCGGGCGTCACAGGGCTCTCTCCCTCCCGACAGGCTGACGGGAAGACCATCCCCATAGAGCAAACGGGATTCATTTTCAGAAATGGAATCGTTTGACATTTATAAGATCAACACAGCGTCTTTAACCCAATAAGAAGGAAAGCAGAGGTAACCCGCTTGTCTAGACCGCATTTCATAGTAATGTGAGCAACTCACTTCCCAGATTCTTTTCCATTGTTTTTTCCATTTCCTGGAGCTCTGCCCTTGCTGTATCCAGCTGGTTCTGATTGAAGGTCTGCACCATTGCCTTCACCCTCTGCACAGGGAGAAAGCCTTTCACTGCTCATTCCACGGAGCTCTGAACCGTCCCCCTGCGCCATCCCTGACCTCCTCTCACGTGCTGTTGCTTGCATTAGCAGCACAGAGGAATCCGTCGCAGTGGCTGCCGCCAGCTCGTGCACGGGAGCTGCTCCGGGGAGCAGAGTGGTGCTTCAGGAGCCAGCTGGAGCCAAGGACATTACGGAGGGATGGATTTGGGCTGATACAGGGGTGACTACTATTGCTTGGGACAGTTACAGTCCGGGTGCTCTCACGGCTTTAAAACATAGGCACAAAACAAGAGCACCACACAGGATCTTTGGGCATCAGAGAGCTCCCCCCAGGGCTGGGGATGCTCCAGTCACGCTCGGTGCAGCGGAAGGGGCCGGGCAGCGCCTGACCCTTCTCCAGTCCTAACGAGTAATGGGAAGTTTTGCATTCTGCCAACTGGGTCTGTTGGTCAACCCTAAAGCCTCACCTGAAATACTTCATACTGCTGCAGCAGGCTCCTGGCTTGCTTGGCAGTGCTGTCATCCATGTGCTGGATGTCCCTCATCAGGCGGCAGTTGGTCTCTGCCAGGCGGGCACTGCGCTGCTTCAGCTCCTCGATAGCATTTTTCTTCAGATTGGTCAGATTCTACGGGAATTTGTGGATTAAAGCGTTGCGTATTCCACCAGTCCCACCTGCTCCAAGTTTTCTTAGCATCGTCTGCCGTCCCCGGGACATTCCTGTCCCACGGTAACAGCAGCCTCGCTGCTGAGGCACTCGGACTTCCCCCATACAGCACACCCCTGCTCCCACGTTCCTTCCTACCAGCTGCAGGATCACCGTCTCTTTTATAACCATCTTTCACCTACTAAAAAGCTGTGGTCGTGTCCTCCACCTCAACCTTCTCTTTGCTACACTGCGAAAATCTGATACTGACTGTCTTTTCTAACAGGTCACATTTCCTAAATCTCATCCCTCCTACTGCTACAGACTGGACTCTCTCTTGGTTTCTCTTAATTTTTCTTCACAGGCAATATCAAGGTTAGATTTCACCAGCATTAAGCAGAGCAGCATAATTACCTCCAGTGTATTAATAAATAAACACATGCCATTTTGCAAGAGTGAGTCAGGCTGCTAGAATTTCCTCCATACAGGCAGCTGGGGTAACTGTATGGATTTGCTACCTACCTCCCAGCACTGGATATTTGTGCACGTACCGTGGTAATTTTGATCTCTTCCAAGGTTTTAGCTAATTCAGCCTTCTTGAGCGCTAATTTCCTCTGAGTAAAACTTCTGTATTTCTCTTGGGATGATGATGTCTCGGAAGGCAAGGGTGTTTTTTTACTCAGCATAAATGCAACTGGTGAAACAAAAAACAAACGCCTGTGCTTATTTCACAGTCCAGTTTCAACGCCTTACATCTACTCTCTCCTGTCATATGTGGCTGAGGGAAATATAAAGAACAACTGAGAGACTGAATTCAAAGCTTCTGCGGCCCCAGCAAGAGCCGCTCGCAGCTACAGCCCAGGAGCCGAGCCTACAAAGCGCTCCCTGCTCTTTTCTAGTTCTCCCTCTTTATTCTCAGCATTTCCCCTTGGGTAATTTTCTTTTTGTGGCTTTTGCTGAACGTCTCCCAGCAGAAAGCACTGGGTTAGTGCGAAAGCGGCACCAGTGGGCAGGGGCAGCAGGGCGGTGTAGAAGGGAATCTCTCCCAACCTGGCTTGTTCTTCTCCCCTTTCGTCTTCTTGTCCTCATCGGTGAGCAGTGGCAACGTCAACCTGTGGGCTGGAGATTTCCTCTGCTCTGCTTCTGCCTTCTGCCATTTGCTGTGAACCTAAACTCAGCACGATAGTAGCACAGAAAAGATGGGGAGTCAGAGGAGGTTTGTGAGCAGAGACCTCTCCGAGTCGACCCACAGTTCCAACTCCCCCCCGCAACTCCTCTGGGGCTTCCAGCTGTCCCTTTGCCAGCCTGGAGCGGCAAATCTCCAGGCCTGTTTGAGAGATGCTGCGTTCACAACCACAGTGCTGTGTCATAAATCCCACGGGAACAAGAGACTTACTATTCTCTTGAACTCTTCCATGATACTCGGGACCGGGCCCTCTGCATCCATCTCCACGCAGGCTCTGGAAGGAAAAAGCCTAACCCCGTTGAGGAGGCTGAGCCCCACAGCTCTCCCCGTCCCCACGGATAAGCCTCTGTGGGTCCAAAGTCAGGGCACAGAGGCAGCGGCACCCCCTGGGCTATGGTACCCTTAGTGAACCCCCACCTTCACCTCCCTCCCCTGCCCCACGAGCAGCCCCCTACCCATCTTCCTTGCCCCATGGGGAGCCCCCCTCCCCACCCCATGCCCCATAGGGAGTCCTCCTCCCTGTCCCCTATGGGGAGACCCCCCCCGGCCTGCCCGTTTGTCCCATTGGGAGCCCCCCTGCACCCCGGGGATCCCCCCCCTTCGCCACGGCCCCCCGCCATCCCCCTGCCCCCCAGGGATCCTCCCCCCCCGTACCCCACGGCCCCCCGGGGATCCCGCCCCCCCCCCCCCCCCCCGTACCCAAGGCCCCCCGGGGATCCCCCGTACCCCGCATCCCCGTCTCCCGGCCCCGGGCCGGTCTCCATGGCGACAACAGGCGGGTACGGAGGCCGGGCGGGGCCCGACGCTCACGGGAAGGGGCGGGAGGGGCGCCCCCTGCCGGCTCCGCCCCGGCGTCGCACGGCAGGAGCCCGGGATCCACCGGACCGGGATCCACCGGGCTGGGGTCTGGGTTTCCCGGGCCTGGCGGGAGCTGGGCCAGACCGGACAGCCCTGCGGGACGGGGACTCGGCTGCTTGCGGGACGGCTGGGGCTGGGAGGGAGCAGAACCCGCGGCAGCAGCGCGGGGCGAGGGCCGGCTGCCCCGGAGAGCCCGGAGCGAGGCGGCCCCGGCGCACGGTGCCAGCGGGCACGGTGCAGCCGCCTCAGGGCCCCGCAGAGCGTTGTGCGCTACGGGCGCTGCCGTGCTAACGAGCACTGACCCGGTCCCGCCCGCGCGAAGCCTTGTGGGCTGGGGGGGAACGGCCGAGCAGGTGCACGGTGCCAGGGTCATACGGGAGCTGCGTAGCGGGTGCCCGGTGCCGGGCACACCGGGTGGGAACGGCTCGGGCAAGCGCCACCCTCAGGTCCCGGGCTGCCAGGCCCAAGGCGATAGAGAACCGCGGCGGAGGGTTGTGTGGTGTTCCCCCGGCAGCGGGGCTCCGGGGCAGGGCGGGGGGGAAGCGGGCAGGGCCCAGGGCCGCAGACCGGGAGGGCAGGCCCCGGGGCAGGCCTCAGTGCCCGGGGTAGGCCGCGGGCGGCGGCGCAGCCCCGGGCCCCGCTCGGGCCCCTGTTACCACAGCAACTGGCGGCGGCGGCGTAGCCAATGGGCGCGCGCCCTGCGGCGGGCCCCGCGCGCCGCGGCGGCAGCCAATGGGCGCGGCCCCCTGGCGGGCAGCCCGCGGTCTCCGGGGCAACAGGGCCGCCGCCGCCGCGCCATTGGTGCCGCCCGCAGCTCCGCGGAGGGGGCGGGGCCCGGCCGGGAGGGGCGGGGCCTGGCTGGGCCGGGCCGCGCCGCAGGGGGGACAAGGCTCCCACTCGTGGCACCGGGGAGCTGCGTGGGCGCCCCGTGGGCAGCGCATTCCCCACCCGGCACCCCCTCGTTCTGACCCACTGGGAGCCGAGCCCCGGGGAGGCGCCGCTGGGGAGGGTACAGGGGGTGGGGGGACCCGTCCACGAAGGCACCGGCCTTCCCACGCCGCGGGGGGGGGGGGGGGGGGGGGCGAGCGCTGCACGTGTCCCGGGTCAGGGCTCTGCCGGGAGGACCGGGGAGAGTGGGCGCCCCGGGAGCCCGGTGGACCGGCAAGGGCGGGGTTCGGGAGCAGCGTCCCGGGGGGGGGATGCTCAGATCCCGGCCGGGCAGAGCCGTGCCCCGGCCGGGGTGCAGCGCCCAGGGGACCGTGAGGAGAGTGGGGGCTCCCGGGGTGTAGGGGGCACCGGGGACACCGGGGTGCCCAGACCGGGGGAGCAATGGGTACCGGCAGTAGTTAGAGCATCCCGGGTGGGGTACGGGGAGGTACCGGGGTGCCCAGGCTGGGGGTACCGGCACGCTCGTGTGAAGGTACCGGGGGTCACCGGGGATGCTGTGCTGCTCAGATGAGGGCACCGGGAGCTACCGGGGTGCCGTGGCGGGGGTACCGGGGCGTGCCGCCCTGCCATTCTCTCCAGCAACCCCTCTCCGGAGGGCGCCCATTGGCGGAGCTGGATATTCCCCCCCGCCCCGCGGCCAATGGGCCGGGGGGGGGGCGGTGCCTCCCATTGACAGAACCGGCGCGGCGGTGTTTACCGGGGGCGGAGCGGCGGCGGCTATAAGAGCGGCACCGGGGGGCGTGCGGCTCCCGGGCTGCCCGCACTGCCCCCCGCGCACCCCCGGACCCGCACCCGCCGCAACGTCCCCGCACCGCACCCCACCGGAGCATCCTCCGACTCAACCGGGGAAGTGGCCCCGGGGCGGCGAGGAGCGGAGCGGAGCATCCCCGGGGCGGGGCAGGGCGGTGCGGAGCCCCCGCGGCACGCAAGCATCCCCGGGGCGGTGCGGAGCATCCCGGAGCATCTTCGGACCGGTGCAGAACATCCACCGGGCCGGTGCGGAGCGTCCCCAAGCCGGAGCGTTCCCAAGCCAAAGCATCCACCGGGCCGGTGCGGAGCATCCCGGGCCGGTACAGAGCATCCCGGAGCATCCCCGGGCCGGTGCGGAGCATCCCCGGGCCGGTACAGAGCATCCCGGAACATCCTCGGACCGGACCGTTGTGGAGCATCCTCAAACCGGAGACCGTCGGGCCGGCCCGGGTCCCCTCCGGAGCATCTCAGCGGCCGCCGCCCCGGCGGAGCCGCCCCCGCCGTGCGCCCCCGGGCCCCGGTGCGGCCCCCTGCGCCCCGCCCCGCCGCCGCCGCCGCCCGCTCCGCACAATGGGGGCGGCGCGGCGCGGCGCGTAGCGGCGGGCGGGAGGCGGCGGCGGCGGGCGGGGAGGAAGAGGAGGAGGAGGAGGAGGAGGTGGCAGCGGCGGCGGGGGGGTACCGGGCCCGGGATGGTGCAGCGCGGCACACGGGGCCGGGGCGCGGAGGCTCGGCGGGAGCCCTGCGCCCCGTTGCCCACCCGCGACGCCGAACCCGCCTGGTGCAAGACGCCGAGCGGGCACATCAAGCGGCCGATGAACGCCTTCATGGTGTGGTCGCAGCACGAGCGCCGCAAGATCATGGACCAGTGGCCCGACATGCACAACGCCGAGATCTCCAAGCGCTTGGGCCGGCGCTGGCAGCTCCTCCACGACTCCGAGAAGATCCCCTTTGTCAAGGAGGCCGAGCGCCTGCGCCTCAAGCACATGGCCGACTACCCCGACTACAAGTACCGGCCTCGGAAAAAGGGCAAGGTGGGCGCCGGTGCGTCCCGCCCGCGGCTCCCGGTGAAGATCAAACCCTCCGTGCTGGGCCGCGTCTCCGCCGGCCGTAGGCAGCCCACCAAGCCGCTCGCCGGCCCCGATACCCCGCAGGAGCCCGCGCCGGAGGTGCCCGTCGAGGACTGCCCCGCGGTGCCCGGCACAGCCGCCCGGCACGTGGCACCCACCGGGGAGCGTGACCCCCAGGAGCCCCCCGCGCCTCCGAGCCCCGCCGCCGCCTGCCCCGAACCGGGGAGGTCCCCGGAGAGCGAGTCCCCCTCTCCCATGTCAGCTGGGTCCCCTCCCTCCTCCTTCAGCTCCTCCGATGAGGAGCTGGAGGAAGAGCTGCTGGGGGTCCTGCCCGGGCGGGCCCCCGCCGGTGCCGCCTGCGGTGCCCTGGACTGGTCCGTCTTCGACAAGGACCACGACCTCTTCCCGCGGGGAGGTTCCTCGCACTTCGAGTTCCCGGACTACTGCACGCCCGAGGTGACGGAGATGATAGCGGGGGACTGGCTCATGTCCAGCATCTCGGACTTGGTCTTTACCTACTGAGTCCTATGCTCTGCAGGTAACACTCTTTTTTTTTTTTTTTTTTTTTCCCCTTCCCCCTCACCCCCCCCCCCCATCAGGTCGTATTAAAAAAAAAAACAAACACAAAACCAGAAAAAAAAAAAAAAAAAGAACCGAAACCAGCTGTTTACATGCAGGAATCAGGTATTTTGCCTTGAAGCTGCTGGAAGGCAGAGCTCCCTGCTCACCCCACCCCCCCGGCACACACCCACTCCTCGTCCGTCCGTCTGTCCGGCTCTCGCCTCACGACCGCGGGACGCGTGGCTGGCCGCCGCGGTTATTTGCCCGTGAAATGCGAGCATCTAATCGGGTTTTCATTGTCAGCGCCCGGCCCCTTTCCCCCCATGGCTCCGGCCACTGCCGTGTTGCCGGCCATGGCTGCTCCCGGCCGCTCCCATCCCCGCCGGCCGCTGCCCCGTGTTCCCTCCCGCTCTCCGGGCAGCGGGAGCAGCCATGCCGGCCCCGGCTCTCGATGCCCATCCCGCCCTCCCCGTTCCTTGGGGAATGGCCGATTCCTTTTGCTTTTTGACTGCATTTAAAGCACGGCTTCAATTTTCTCCTCTTCCCTGTTGCAGCCCTTGGGGAGGGATGCAGAGCCACGCGGAGCCCTCCCTGCCCGACGCCCCGTTTTGTGGGGGTCCCCGCTTCGGGGGTTCGGTGTCCCGCAGGCCCGGCTCTTTCCCTGCGCTTTCCCTGCGGCGCGCGCTCCCCGCCGCTCGCTTTGGGGAGAGCGAAGTTGCACGCACGTGATCCGCACGTGGACGTGGGAGGCTGTGTTGTTCCTCTCGCCAGGCGGTTGTGCAGAGGAGGCTGTGCCGCGGGGGGAGCCCGTGCCCGGAGCCACCCCGAACCCCAGCGGGGACGAGCCCTTCCCGAAACAGCCAGCCCTCATTTTTAGCCTTGAACCCGGTGCCGGCGCAGGATCCGCTCTGGGCTGGCTCGCCTTGGCCGGTGGAGCCGGGTCTCACCGTGCCCAGCCAGCCGCGGTGGGCGATGCTGCCGGGGTGGCAGGGAGCAGGCAGGGCAGGGTGGCTGGGAAGGGATGCTGCGGGAAATCTTGCCTTAAGCAACCACCCAAAACGGGGCCGAGGGCAGCGGCAGCCGACGCCGGTGGGCGTGGGGCGTGTGGGCGATGCTCCGGCGCGGCGCTCCTCCACACGGCACCACGCCGTGCCCTGCTGCCGGCTACGCCAAGAGCAGGGGCATCCCGGCAGAGCTCTGCCAAGGAGCTTCCCGGTAGGGAAGGTCCTGCCGCAGCGGCTCCTCCAGCCGGATTTTTCTTTGCTTTTCCTAATGGCTCCTTCCTGCAACGAGCCGCCTCCTCCCGCTGCCGGGGAGCACGTGGCTGCAGTGCTGGCTCGGCGGTAGCGGCCGCCGCAGGCTGCGTTTGTGGGGCAGGGGCTGCGCTCAGGTACGGCTGTGCTGTGTGGGGTGCCGGTGGGGACCCCGGTCACCCCGAGCTGCCAGCCCTGGGGACGTGGCTGTGGCAGGGGCTGGCAGCGCCCGGAGGAGCTGTACTGGGCTTGGCAGGGACCGCTGCTTGAAGCAGGCTCTGAGGTCCCCCATGGCCCCGCTTCCCGATGGGGCTCTGGGTGTGCGGGAGCCCCTCTGACCCTTCCCAGGCAGTGGGGTGCCGGGGGCAGAGGGGTACCCACTCCCCAGGGCTCTGCCTCCCCGTTTTGGGGCTGCCGGTTCCTCCGGTCGCAGACTGCCCCGTGCCTGCCCGTTGCCGTGCGGCCGGACGGAGCCGTGACCAGGGGAAGGGCATCCCCCCCATCCGGGGCCCTGGCATCCCCCCAGGGCGGCTCGGAGCAGGGAACCTGCCTGGCCCCGCTGCCAGAGGTGCCGGTGGCCCCGGCTCAGCCATGGGGACTGGCACCGTGGCGTAGGGAGAGGTGTGTCCCCAGGCCCTTTGCAGGGGTGCTCGCTGTCCCCCAGCCCCGTCCCGGGTGGCCTGGGGGTCCCCTCGAGGCGCCTCCCTGACGGTCAGCCATCAGCGTTGTAGATGTGTCGGTGTGTAGCGGTAGCTGTGCGTGTGTGTGTGTCGGCGTTGCGTTAGCCACGGTGTTTCAGTAGCCCCGGTGCGGGTGCCAGCCTGCGGAGGCAGGCGGGCGTCACGCATCAGACACGTGTTCCCCGTATAGAGCGTGTCCCCGTCCCTGCCCCCCCCCCCCCCCCCCAAGGCCGTTCCCCACCGGACCCAGTTCCCCCAAGGTGGAAAAGCCAAATAAGCGCCGGGCCAGCCGCGACGCCGGCAGCCTGCTCCTGCCTCACCGCCGCTCTGGGGCGGGGGGGGGCTCTGCCTTCCCACCCCTGGGCAGCCCCACGCCAGGAGCACCCCAAGCCCCCTCCCGTGTGTGAGCCGGGTTTGGGGTTCCCGTGGGGTCCTGCGGGGCTCTCCGACGCGCACAGATCTCACCCAGCACCTCGGTGCCTTCTCGGGGCGCGCGGCCGCCCCGCGCCGTGGCCAGGGGCGCTTGGGAAAGGCGCCGAGGCTGCCGGCCGCCCGCCTCCATCCCCGTCCATGGGGAAGCCAAAGCCCCCAAGTACCGGCAGCGCCTGAGGCCACGGTGAGGGTCTCGCATCATACGTGTACTCTGCCAGTCCTGCAGCTTGGGGCTGCATCTCCTGTTCCCAGTGGGGACATGGGTGGCCCGGGGTCCGGTGGTCCCCTGCGTGCCGTGCATCACCCGTGGGCCAGGGTGCTCCCTCCACGGACTGTCAGGCGAAACGTTTCCTCAGGAGCAGGTTCTGGGTCAGCGCCAGAACCGGAGCCAGAGCCGGGGGCCCCCGGCCACAAGCACAACACCATCCGCTTCGTCCCCGTCCCTGTCCCCCCCATCCCCGTCCCCCTCCTGCCCCCTCCTCGAGACTCGCTGGGTGTGTTTGTCGGGGGAGAACCGTTGTGGACAGTGGTGGATTTTCTGTGCCGTGTGGTTGTAGTGCTTAGAGACCCCCCCAGCGTGCGGCCCCCTCCCGCTGCGCCCCCCGCCTCCCCGCTGCCCGGTGCTGGCTGGCATGCGTGTGCGAGCGTGTGTGCGTGCGCGTGCGACATCCCGTCATCACTAGAGACAAAGCGAATAATAATAAATAATAATAATAATAAATGAATAATAAAAATAAACCAAACCTCTCTCAGGAAGAAGCCGCCCCGGCGGCGACCAAGCGGGCCGGGGGCCCCCGGAGCCGGTGGGGCCCCGGCGCAGCCTGCGGACGGGCGCCAGCGCTCGGGGTCACCTTTGTAGTGTCGTGTTAGTGAAGGGTTCCTGTATCTGTTGTCTTGGAGAAATAGGCTTTTAGCCGAGGGGCAGCCCCGGCCCCCCGTCCCGGCCCGGGGGGGGATGTGACGCGGCCGGCTCCGGCCCTGCGGAAGCTCGGCTAACGGTTATCCTGACTGTTGTGACTATGGAATAAAGTGTGTTGATCTGCTGCCCACGGCTCCAGCTCCTCCTGCGCCGCCTTGCTCCTCCCAGGGGGATGCAGGGCTCCCAGGGGGATGCGGGGCTCCCAGCGGGATGTGGGGTTCCCATGGGGATGTGGGGCTCCCAGCGGGATGCGGGGCTCCCAGCGGGATGTGGGGTTCACAGGGGGATGTGGGGTTCCCAGCAGCCAGGATCCAGCTCCCAGGCACGTCAGCTCCCACCCTGGTCCATGGGCTCCCACACCAGCCCACGGGCTCCCACGCTGAGCCCTGGTTCCCGTGGGCTCCCACACCAACCGTCCCCTGGGGAGGGTTCACCCTCGTCAGCCAGAGCGGGGTGGGTGTCCCCTGGGAGCGGTGCCACGCTGCTGGGGGGTGTAAGTGTGTGAGTGTGCACGATGCACGTGTGTGTGTGTACGCCTCTCTGCATGTGTGTAAGCACCCGCTTGGCGTGCAGTGCGTGTGCGTGCGCCCCGTGCGTGTGCATGCGGGCTGTACACATGTGCATGGTGCGTGGATGCGCAGTGTTGTGTGTGCATGTGCGCACATGCGTGTGCTGTGCATGCGTGTGCTCCCTGCACGCGTGTGCTCTGTGTGTGCCTGCGTGTGCTGTGCCTGCTCTGTGCACACGCAGCCCCACGGCACCGTCAGCTCCACCCGTGGGGGGGGCAACCCGTGGGGAAGGGACCGGGGGGGGGTCCACGGGGGGCACGCGCCGCTTGCGTCACTCCCCCCATTCGTCGCCCCCCCCGCCCGTAGCTGTTGCCACGGCAACAAGGGGAGCCTGGAGCATCCCCGGGTACCGCCGGCCCCTCCCGCCGCGCCGGCCCCCACCCTGCATCCCGGGCGATGCTGGGGACCGGGCTGTCCCCGGGGGGGATGGAGGTGTCGCGGGGGGGGTGGCCGTGCTGCAGTGACCCCCCACCATTTCCATGGGAGCGCAGGGCTGCACCCGCTCTGGGACAGCACCCAGCACCACTCCGGGCCCTGGGGTGCCCTGGCCACAATCCCGAAGGCTCGGGGGCAGCGATGCCCTGGCACGGTGGCACAGCAGCCCCCAGCCACGGGACGCTGCCTGGATCAGCCAGGAGCAGGGAGGCCCGTGGGTCTGGCCTGGCCGCGGTCCCGGCTCGCCGGCCATCACCGCTGCCCTCCTGACCTTGCCACAGGCCGGGGCCACGCGGGGCCGAGCACCCGGTGCCCCATGTTCTGGCACTGCCCGCGCAGGCACGTGCAAACGCCGCCGCCGGCCTGGCTCTGAGTCACGCACAGCGGCTGCACGCAGCATCTTGCTGGCTCCGCTGGCAGCGGCGGCTCCCGGCCTCGCAGCAGGGACCCGCTCTGCCCGCTCCCCTCGGCCCCGGCACGGCCCCCCATTCCCTCCCCGCCCCAAGTCCCTGGGTAGAGGACGGTGCCGGGGCTGCGTTGAAGCTGGGAGCTGGCTGCCCACCCGTGGACGGTGCTGTGGGATCCCTCCTAGACGCAAGGACGGCAGAGGGACCGCTGTCGGTGACGGCACTGGAACAGGGAAGGATGTGCTAAGGCCTCTGCCCCCCAGAGGTAAGCGGGGAGCAGGCAGAGCTGGGGGGGCAGGGGGGTGGGCAGGGGTGAGCCTGTGTGAGGACACGTGGGGGGGATGCAGGATGAGGGCAGCCCAGGGGAGGAGAGTGATGGGCACCAGGGATGCGCTGGGATGGTCCCCAGGGTGAGCCCCCCTCCCCCAGACCCTGGCAGCACCAGGTTGGGCCCCCCCGGACCCCTGCACGCAAGAAGGGCCCTGCTGCTGCGTGGGGATGGAGGGATGAACCTGTCCCCAGTTCTGGGGACACCCAGGCTGGGGCAGAGGGGCTGGGGATGTGCTGGGGGACAGCCAGTCCCACAGGCAGCGCGTCCCCCCCCTCGAGGCCTCTCCAGTGCGGGGCTTTGTTCAGTGCCGCAGCCGGCACCGAAAGGGTCCCGGTCCCCCCGTGTCCCCCCCCGCCCTCCTCCGGGCTGACATTTCCGCACACATCCCCACGCACCCGCACCCGCACCCGCCAGGCTGCAGGGCCACCTCGGCAAGGGCTGAGCAGGCAGTTCCCATGGCAAGTGGCAGGGAGGGGACACGGTGGCCCCATCCCCGCAACCTGGTGGCCATGTCCCCATGTCCCCGCAAAGGCAGCGGCCCCTTGGCCACCCCAAAAGGTGGCCGCATCCCTCCCCGCCGCCGCCGCCCCTCCTTCCCCATCGCCGGCGATTGGGTGGCTGCGGATGGCCTGATGTTGGGCCTGATCCTGCCAACACGGCGACGGGGGCTGTGCCGGGGCTGTGCCGGGTCTGGATCCGGCCCAGGGTGGGCAGAGCCCCGCAGTGCAGGGGCGGGGGGGGTTCCCTTCCTCCATCCCGTGTGGAAGCCCCACCGGGATAAGGGCAGCGATGCTCTCGGTCACCCCCAGGATGTGGCCTCAGCCTTGCTACCCCAGCCGGGTCCTGGTGGCCAAGACAGAGCCCTGTGGGTGGGGGGGGGCAGGTCTCGGGGTCCCTCTTGGTGCTCCCCAAAACAGGCAATGGCCCCTGCATGGGGGATGCATCCAGCACCGGTGCCCTGTCCCCCATCCTGCACCCCGGGTTGAGGGCAGGAGCAGACTCAGCCCCACGGGTGCTGTGGCTGCAGGAGGGGAGTGGCTGTGGGTCCCAGGGTCCGTTGCCCTCCCCACGGCCCGGCCTGGCCCCCCCGTCCCCCCCCCAGGCCCGATGCCCACCCGGAGCCGGATTGCAGCTGCGGGCCCAGCGTGGCGCACGGGAAGTGGTACGGGGTCCGCTCCTACCTCCACCTCTTCTACGAGGACTGCACCGGGGCCAGCCCTGACGGGGATGAGGATGGGTCCTTGCCCCACGGAGCCTGGGCCCCCCTCATCTGGAAGGTAAGTGACCCCAAAAACCTTTCCTCCTGCCCCCCTCCCGGAGATGCACCCCCCCTGCCCACATCCTGCATGGGGTGCATCCCACCATGGCATTTGGGTGACCCTGTCCCCAGGTGAGCCTCTCCACGGGGACCCTGTTCCTGCTCATGGGGGCCGCCACGCTGGCTGCCGGCTCCCTGGTCCCCCCGAAGCTGGAGGGGATCGGGGAGGAAGAGTTCGTGGTGCTGGACATGCAGGCGGTGCGGTACAACCACGCACTGGGGACGTGCCGGCTGGTGGGCATGGTGCTGTGTGCGGCAGCCGGGGCGCTGGGCACCATTGGGATCCTCTCCTGTGCGCTGGCCCCGTGCCGCCCCCGGGAAGAGGAGCAGCAGCTCTCGCCCATCCTGCGTGGCAGCCCCCCGCCGCAGCCCCCAGCCGCCTTCGCCCCGGCGGGGACAGCGATGCCTTTCGGCATCTCCCACGTTCACGGCATCCAGCCCCGGCGGGACACCTGAGGCCGACGGGTGATGCCCGGCACGAGGCCAAGCCGTGCTGCACATTGGGAGCCGGCTGGATCACCTGGAGCTGGTTTGCGGCGAGCACTGCGGAGCGTCTGGCTCAGTCCCGGCATAGCTGCCACATCCCGCCGTCCCCCCGTCCTGCGGCCCCTGCACCCCCGCTTCCGCAGCCGCCGCTGCTGCCACCGCTCAGTAAAGATGCCGAGAAATCCCTTCGCTGGCGCTCGGTGGCCATTGCTGTGTCTGCGTCAGAAACCCCTCGAGCGCCGGGTTTGGCTTGGCGGCCACCACCTGCCCCCGCCACCGGCAGCACCTCGTTCAGTTCGGCGTGGAACCGGATGAGAACCCGGGAAGGAAACCATTTGGCCCAGTTCCCCTGTCGGAGGCTGCTGAGGTTGTTGCTGGTGGCTGAGCACAGCGGTGGGCACCCCGGGGGCACAGGGTATGGGGATGGAGCAGGGGGCACGGTGTATGGGGGCACACGCAGGGCACATGGAGCCACATGCCCTCTCCTGCCAGCCCGGCGCAGCCCCGTGCACCACCTGCCTTGGCCACCAACATCTCAGCTCCCCTGGGACACCCCTGCACCCTGGGGTGCTGCTGCCTCTCGGCGGGAGGGTCCTCGCTGCACCGACCGGGCCGTGCTCAGGGACCAGCATCACTCTGGGAGCAGAGACCACCTGGAGCCCCCGGGGGCATCGCTGCTGCTTGTTCCAGGGCTGCCCGCGCCCCCCGGTACCATGAGGCTCCTGTCCCACATCCCCCCGAGGCCAGGACCCACCAGGGCCTTGTGTCACCCCACAGCAACCCCTGCGTCGCAATACGCAGGCGTGCAGCGCACCCGGCATCCCCGGCCCACGCAGCCCTGGGGGCACCCGTGCCCTCAGCCGGGGACCAGGGCGGGAGGGTGAGGGGGGGACGGGAGTGGGAGAAGGGCCCATCTCCATGCCCTTGTGGGGTGCGGATACTGGTCATGCGTGGGGAGACTGGTGAGGCAGGCAGGGCAGGCAGGGGAGCTGCGCCAGGCTGGGATGTTGCATTTGGGCTCACAGCGGCATCAGCCGCAGCAGGGAGGGACAGGACGGGACGGGAGCAAGCCCAGCCTGGATCCAGCCCGGAGGAAGCGGCTGGAGGAGCCCCAGGACAGCCCTGAGCTGGCGAGCCCGAAGCCCCCGCGCCCCCAGCCCCGTGTGCCATCCCCGTTCGCGGTGACCCCCGACTGCTGGCCCCGGCGGATGGGCTGTAGGTCCTGGAGCAGCGGGACGGGGGCTGCTCCCCCCGCGCCGTGCACGGCTCCACCGAGGCCAGGTACGGGCACCCCACGCTCTCCAGCGTGGGCAACAGCTCCTCGAGGAGACTGGGAGGAAGAGCCGCAGAGTTAAGTGCCCAGAGGTACCGGCGAGCAGGAGAGGAAGAGGAGGGCTCCAGGGCCCGAGAGCGGAGGTGCCCAGGAGTGCAGCTGGTGGCTGTGGCAGGATGTGGCCGCCTGGACCGGGATGCCACTGGGAGGGCTCCGTGTGTGCCGTCAGCTCCGGGTGCCCGACCCTCTGCCTTCGGGGACCTGGGGACTGTGTCACCAGCAAAGCTGTGATGGCCGGGAGCAGGCACCGGGGGGGGGGGGGGTGTCAAACACAGCCGTGGCCCCCACCCTCAGCACGGTGCTGAGCCGTGTCCAACCGTGCCAAGCTGTGCCCAGCCTGCACGTGCCCAGCGTGCCAGACTGCATCCCCACAACGGCACCAGGGAGGGACCCGGGTATTGGCACAGACCACCATTCCCCTGTTTGCGCTCTTTTTGGGTAAATAAAAGACATGTGACAGTTCCTCGTGGGCTGTTCTCCCCGCTGAGTCCCAAGGAGGGTGCAGGGAGCTGGGCCTGGCCGTGCCTGGGAAGAGCTCGCAGGGGCTCTGTGCCGGCAGGCCGGGGACCCGGGTGGGCTGTTTAACCCCTCGGCTGGTGCTGGGCTCGCTGTCCGGGCTCCAGGTAGGGCACCCGTCCCGGCAGCGTGCCGGAGCTGGGCATCGCATTAACGCAGTAACAAAGGCACAGGGCGCAAGGAACGGTGCTTTGCTGGCTCTCCAGGCTTCCCTCCGCTGTACAACCTCAGCCCTGCCTGTCCTCCGCCCCCCCCAAAACCCCGCTGAGCCCCCAGCAGCCCTCCGCACCCTGCGGGCCTCTGCCCGCGTGTCCTTCCCAAAGGGCTTTCAGCGCTATTGAGAAAATCGCTCCCAGAGAGAAAGCCACAGGGAACTAAAAATAGCCCCGGCCCGATCTGGTAAACACGGCCGCCAGCCTCGTGCCACCCAGAAAAGCCCGTTCCCAGCCCGGGGAAGGCGGCCGCGTCACCCCGGCTCAGCGGAGCATGCCCGGCTGCTGGAGGCTGCACGGGGGAAGCGGTGACGGCCGGGCCTCTGCCGATGGGCACCATGCCCGGGATCTCCTCCTGCAGCCATGCGCCCGGCCCGGGGTGCAAAAGGAGCCGGGAAGTCAGGCTATTTACAGCCCCGTGCCGCTGCTGGGGGGGACACGGGGACGGGGACAGGACACCCCGGAGAGCTGACGGCACGTGCAAGTCCTGGCATTTAACCAAAGGTGGGCAGAGGGAAGGAGAATGGCAACGGGGGCACGGCAGCGCCGTTTGGCTCCGCTCCTGCTTCTCTTCCCACGGGGCTGCCGGGTGCGAGGCCAGGCGGGTCGGTGACCGCAGAGCTGGCCTGGCCACTGCGGGGATGTGCCAGCTCTGGGCCACGGAGTGCCACGAGAGCAGAGCTGGCACCCCCGGCTCCTGCCGGCACAGGGGGAGGGAAGGAAGCGTGTTTAGTAACTTTATTTTACAGTTATAGGGTTTGTACAAATCTGCATTTACACGGGTATGTATAAGTCTTTGTACAGAGTGACTGAAGCACCCGAAGCGACCGACTCCTCCCAGGCCCTTCCTCCCCCGGGGACAACGCAAGAACTAAAGTGCATCATGGCCAGAGAGCCGGGGGGGGCTGCAGGGGCTTCCCCCCAGGGGGGCTCCAGCCATCCCCTCCTTCGGGGCACTGGGGGAGTGTACAGAGGGGTCCTGGGACCTCCAGCAGCACCCCCAGGTCACCACAGACTCTCCTGCACCCCAAGTTTCTAAAGTGCTAAGTCACGCAGCCTTCCGCCCCGCGTCGCTGCCGCCCTGGGGAGGTGCCGAGGGGCCCGAAACAGGCTCTGCCTTCAACCACGCTGGGAAAGGAGCCCCGTGAGCAGCCGCCGGCTCTCACCAACGGCACAGACAGCCCTGGCACGAGCCAGGCACTGGCACCAGGTCTCACCGCCCTGCCTCTGCAAGAGCAGATTCACACGCTCCGGATTTCAGCCTGCAGAGGCAAAGGAAACTCCTCTGCTCAGAGCTTTACAGAAAGAAGGGTCAGGCACTGACTGCCTGCACGCCCTCCGGCCAGAAAGGCACGGCCACTCTGAGAGCGAGGGCCCACAGGGCAAACCAGAACTTACCCGGAGGCGGTTATGAACCGACAGGCAGGGGGTTGGGACGGGAGGGTGCTGAGCTTTGCAGGGCACGAGTTTTTCTTCTCTATCCCGAAACCTGTAACTCTTCAACCAACACCTGGTTTTCAGGCGCGCAGCCCCTGGGCACGGCACAGATGGCTTTGGGCACAACACAGCAATGGCGGGGGAGCTGGGCGGGGGCCGCGAGGGACAGGTAAGGGCACTTGCGGGAGGTTTAGCAGCTCAGGGGAGAGGTAGAGGCATATAGTGTCTATTGGCTTTGTCTCAGTGGGACACCGAGTTGTCTAGAAGGATTTGCTGCTTAGCTTGGGGGGCAGGGAGCGCTAGGACTGTTAACGGGACTGGGTGGGGAGACAGGAGCTACGCAGGGGTCGAGGGTGGCCTTTCCGGGAAACTCCTTCACTTGCGTTATTCCGAGGGGTGATGCTCGAGTCTGATCAGCTCGTGGGGGAGATTTAAGACAGACTTCCTACCGCAATGACTTCTGTCCCGTGCAAAGTGATTCACAAGGTGGGAAAAGCCTTTCTCCGCGTTAGAGCCTGCTTCCAGAGCTGTAAAAGAAGTCTGCAACGGGCGTTTATGGTGCCGCTAACGTTTGTGGTGACGCAACCTGGCACATGACGGCACATACCTCGGGCAGGGAGAGCGACACTCGTCTCTCACCTCGCTGACCCGAGATACGACTGCCCTACTGCCAGCGAAGGAGCCCCAGCGACCGAGAGCTAAGCTCCCTCTGGCAGTCCCGTGGGTCTGCTCCTGTCCCCTGCCCTTCTCTCCTGTAAACAGATCAGGCTGCAAAGATGAGGAAGCAAAAGGAGCCAGGGAGTGTTACACGCTGCAGACAACCTCATGGCAGGGCGCTGGCAGGGGTTTGTGAAAGGTTTGGCTCTACTCAGAGGTTGCCTATAGGAAAGGGAAGGGTCGGACCACCGGCGAAGCTGAACGCAGACGGGAGCGATGCAGAGCCACAGGGCTGCCCCGTTCCTCAGGAGTGTAACAGCCCCTTGCCCCCACACATGCACGCACCCAGGCCAAATCCTGCCGTGACACTCGCCTCCAGGCGAGGATCTGCCCTCACTCCCACTAATTATCCCCAGCAGAGAAGGCGGGATCATTTCGGCGTAGCCCACGCACGGCTCTCCACTCGTACAGTCACCTGTGCGCAGCCTGAAGAGCCCGACTCGTCCGTACCTCCGGTTCCTCACGAGACGGCGGCAGTGCCCGTCTGCTCACCCCTGCACGGGGAGGAGAGAACAAGGTGAGCGTCGGCGTGGGGAACAATCCTGCTGGGCTGGTTCCCATCAGTCTCTGTTGCAAAGGCCAAAAGCGTCACTGGACGCAGCAGGAATAAAAAATAATCTTCAGACAGGTCGTTTCCGGACACGTCCTTTCATCAAACATCACCCCTTCCTGCCAGGGAAGGACGCGGTGACGGGGAAAGGCCCTTCCTCTGGCTTCAGGGGAAAATCTGCAGTTCAAACTTGGGTGCCCACTCCAGAGCGCTCTTCACCACGGCCAGGGCAGCTGCTCCCAGCGCGACCGTCAGCCCCATCACCGCCAGCTTGACAAAGCGGTTGGTCCTTGGCTTTGTCAAGATGGATTTTGTCCGCTCCTCCACTCGGAGCCGCTCCCTGAAGCGCTGCTTCAACACAGTGTCTGGTCTCTGCTGCACCGACGCCAACTCAAAGTCCTTAAAAGTGGAAGCCGCAGTTCTGCAAGAGAAGAAACGGGTCAAGGAGTGTCCCCAGCTTGCCTTGGAGACCAGCCTCCTGCCAGGGAGGAAGATCTTCATGAGGAAGCAAGACCTGGCAAGGGGACGTACAGAACACGCGGGCGCACGGGCTGCCCCGCACTCACCGTTCAGCCTGCTGCTGAGCTGCCTCCCTGGCAAGTTCGGATGGTGGGAACTGGACAAAAAGGTCCCCAGCTCTGCTGATCAGTCTCTCGTAAGGAAGGTCCTGTGGGATCTGGGACAGGAGGTGGTGGACAGAGGCCATGTCGCACTCGCAGTCCAGAACTTCCTGCTCCCGGTACAGCACGATCTGCACAGAGGAGCGAGAGCATTGAGGACAGCTGGGGAAAGGGGGACGACTCCCTTGTCACTCGCTGGCACTCACTTCAGAGCCAGAAGAGAAAAACATTTCGCTTCCAGCTGAAAGACCTGCCCTTCCTCAAGGGGACACACCGCAGTGAAGCACTCCCCGTCTGGGAAAAGAAACGCCAAACCCTTCCAGAGACACTGAGGCCATGGAAAGCCCCTTCCTGGGCAGTTACGCCTGTCTTCTGAGCAGAGACTGCTACCGGCAGGTCAGAGACACGGGCAGAACCTCAGCAGGGCTCGACTCTGCGGCTTGCCCTCAAACAGAGATTTGTTTAGACCTCCCACAGGAGAAAGGGCAGATGAACGCACAGCGCAGGGCCGCCCCCAGCCAGCCAGGCTCCCCAGCACCCGAGCAAGCGCCCAGCAGCGGGGCCAGCACATCAAAGCAAAGAAAAACACCAGGTCATGCTGCCTCCACGGCACTGAACTGGAACAGCCTGCAGATCTGGACACCTCCAGGCTGCCTTGAGCAATCCTGCCCCTGCTATCGCCAAGGACATGGCTGGCCTTGGGGTCCCCTGCCGAGCAGGGTGCAGCCGGGGACAGCAGCAGCACTGGGTTTGCCAGGCCCCCCCCGCAGCCCCAAACTACTGGCACTTTGCAATGGTTCAGTTAATCCCCCTGTCACTCCGGCCAATACCTACCACAGCAGCAAAATAAATGGGCATCAGCGGATGGCAAGCCAGGAAGAAGTCATATAATCGCACGACGTGCCTGAAGTCGGACAAAACGTGCCCGAACCAGGTGATCAGCCAGCTGAGAGCAAAGATGGTTCCCACCTCCGCACTGCACAGAGAGAAAGTGCTGTTAGATCAGCTGCTGCCAGCAGCTTGGAAACAGCGCTGAAATGCTCCTGGGCGATCCCTGCGCCGCACCTCCGTGCTGGGAAGGGGAGATAGACCTGGCTATCGGCAGAGCATTCAGAGCTCAGTCCAGAGCCACGAACTGTACCTCTGATACAACCCCAAGGCAAAGTACTGCCATTACTCGTCTCACATCCAGCAGGGTCCGCAGTAGAGGTCCAAATGGTCCGCTTTCAGGAGAACCTGAACGTGTGACGTACCACGTCCCTGTCTGGCACGCTGACCTGAGGACACCTGAAGTCCTGCAGCACAGTCAACTCTTCAGATTCCTTTCCACCCTAAAGGCTTACTAACTTCTGGGAGTTTCTAATCAAGCTTGGTACCCAAAGACATCCTGGCCACGAAATGTAACAGACACACTTGCCCAGAAAAGGACTCTGGACTGAACCTTCCCACTCACCTTCCTGCTTCTGCTTTATTCTACCCAGACTACACTTGTGTGTCCCTACTGCAAAACCTGGGAATTATCCCCAGAACTAGCAACAAACTACAGCAAGGTGACACCAGCGACAAAACCGGGCACGTGAAGCGGTTGTGGCAGCTTTGTATGACACCGTCCACAAACCCTCAGCCTTTCCAATACGGACTGCAGACCACTGGGGTGAAGATGGCACTATGTAAAACCCCTCAAGACAGGCAGCATAGGTTTGGGTCTGCTCAGAAGCAGAGTGCCACATGGCTTTGGGCTGTCACCGTTAGCTGTGGGTCAGCTGTTGACTCACTCTGAGGAAGCCACTGTGGTGCTGGGGACATGCTGGTGCAAATGGCCCCGTGAACAGTAACATGAGACTGGCAGGGGAGAGCTAGGAGGCTCCGAGGGAACGTCTGCGTACCTCTGCATGAAGTCATGCACCTCAGGGTTCACCTGGTCTATGATGGGCATCAGGTAATTTAAAATGTGCTTGGTATTATCCATCGTTGGGTCCATAAAATCCCTGAGGAAAGATTTAAAAGAAACTCCGTCAAGCAACCACGTCAGTGAGCTCTCCCTCCAGGGAGGCAGCCAGAAGGTAAATAAACGTACTTGCAATAAACAGCTTTGCTGGCAGGGTGGCCCCCAGCCCCAAGGAATTCTATTTGGGACAGCCCCCTTCCTACCTATCTGGGACACGCAGGGCTGATCTGCACAGAAAATCCAGATCCAGACGACCACGCTGGTGTCAGCTGACACTTCTTATTTTGCTGCAGTGTACGCGTGAGCCGTAAGCCTCTCCAGCACCCAAAACCTAACTCCCTGTCTGGGAGAGGAGAGAGAATCCCTCCAAACCACTCCCCAGCTGAAGGCTTGTTCTCATTTCAGTGCACAAACAGGAGAGTGACTTGACTTGGGGTCTCAGGACACCGGCCGCACAGACCACCTTTTCAGTGCAAAACCGCCCAGGGCTGTATAAGGCAAGTGGGAGGCACTGTGCTGAGCCAGCCCCCAGGAGCTGGAGAGACCCTGACAGCAGGGATGGCCAGAGAACTATGAATAATGCATCGCGTGTTGGCTTTTTCAACTTCAAGAGATGCTACAAATTAACTGACAGCCTTCAATTATCCTTTCCCCAGAGCACAACTCCCTGTAAAGCCAAGCGCTATCGTGTGGTCACGCTGCTCTCTCACAGCACCCCTCTGGGTACGGACATGACAGGCAGCCGGCCTTAACCCAAGGCTCTGCCTTCCAAGCTCCCCTTCCAGGCCAGCCCCATCTGCACAGGTCTCCCCACAGCTTGAGGACATGCAGGCGGCTCCTCTCCTCCAGCCGAGCCCGCTGAGTACCTGAGATGATGCGTCGAAAGCTTTTCCACCAGAGCCGTGGCCAGTCTGTCCCCCACCACCAGGAGGAAGGTGACCACGATGTCATGGTAGCCCTGGTAGTAGTGCAGCTGGGGGTTGCGCTTGAGGACGTGGAGGATAATATCGATGAGCTCTTCCTGCAAGCCTTCCCTCTGGTCATCCGGCATCCCTGTGGGGACAGCACCAAGCGGCGGTGGGACCGGCTGTGTCACCTACCGGCGCCTGCCATGGGAACGAGCGCGATCGCGGTATGCAAGGAGAGGACCCGTGCATTTACCAACCCGCCTGATCCCAAGGGATGTGGTGCAAAGCAGAGGGGGGTAAAACTAGCAGAAAAAATATCCCAAGCCCTAATCCCACCCCCCAAAACTCTGATGGCCCAGGGGAAGCCGGCCAGTTGTTAAGGTTGTTTAATCTTCAGAGGTGCAGTGCCCCTACCTGCGAGGAAGTCACCGTGGAGGACGGGAGCAGGGTTTACTGATGTTTGTACAGTGCTGCGAAGAGCGAACTGCGCTGCACGTCCAGCACTGCTAAGGACATTTTACTCGTTTTTAATTTCCCAGAGGTTCTCGAAAAAAAATTAAACAGGACCCATTTTCACAGAAACTGTGCCAACTGCATCAGACTGCGAGGCCTCCATCGCCACAACTTTATATCGGTCCCCTGCTAACAACATGTGTGTAGGGAGAGGATGTCACAGGAAAAGCATCGTTCCTGCCATGCACAGCTGCAGCCGCTTTCTGGCAGTCCTTGTCAACAGATAAAATGCCCAAAGGCCAAGCAGAAAGTCCCAGCGGAGATCCTGCAATGACAAAGTTCTCCTTTTCCCCTGCTTCACTAATGTATCTAAAAATAGGCAGGAGGCTGCCATTCAAGGGCAAAAAAATCCGTACTAGCAGACCCTTCAGGAATCAGGCTCGCACACAGTATCCGCACTCGAAAGAGAATCAGAGTGAATCAACTGTTTATGCAAAATAAAAGCAGCAGAAGGGGGAAGCAGAGTCTGGCTAGAAATAACGACTGCTCTGCAGAGTTAGATAGCTGCTGGATTAAATGTTTTTATAAATAGCACAACAAGGCACCAGCCACCCATCAGAACTAAACAACTGCAAAAACATTTTGCTTCTAAAAGTTCAGAGCTCTCTTAAATTTGGTGCATGAACCCGATTTTGAGACTTTTACACCAGAAATCGTTCTAACCACTGACAAACCTGCCTTCCATGCCCTGAGCTAGACCACAGTCTAAAATAAACTGAAGCAAATGGTACATTTCTCAAGCACTCCATCTATCCTAACCTCAGCCTGTTCACAACGGGCGAGGGGCACGCAGGATCCGAGCCTCTCTGCGCTGCAACTGTTCGACGGCACCGGCCTGCTGGCAGAGGGGCTCAGCGGGGCCGGGGGAAGTGTAACATTGGAAGAGCCACATCAAAAACCAGCTGTAGCACAGGCAGCTGAAGGAAACCGATAGCCGCGGAATGGCTCCACTGCATGAAGAAGCTGCTGTAAGCTCACGAGGAAAAAGCTTTCTAGAAGTCAGGCTCTTGGAGCAACGGAGCGTCACCTACTGCAATCCCCCCCGGTAAGGTCCGAGCCAGGAGGAGCCCCACGGCACAGACCTTCCCCCCGCAGAGCGGGAAAGGGAGAATCCCCTCTCACCTGGTGGGAAACGGCGCAGGGATCGCTGCACGTCCAGTAACACTTGCTGGTAATCTTTATTGTCCTCTCGTAGCTCCTTTCCTGCTAAGAAAAAAGAGGAATATAATTAACACTGAGTAGTGCAAAGGTACCGGGAAGAGAGCTGGGCGAGGGAGCCGGGAGAAACCCTGCTGAAGGCAGAAGGATGAGGCTGCACGCACAAACACACCACCCCATCGCACGTCCCCTTTTTCGTACGTCACACACCAGCCCTGTCACTTGCACTGCCGTGCATTCTGACACTAACGGCACTTCAGTGCGAGGAAATGAGACTATTATTTCTTTAAACAACATACATTAAAATGCTTAAACTGACACCACTCCCAGCATTCCTGGAAACATCTTTGCTCCACAATTTTGCTGTGCAATTCAAAGCGTACTCAGCAGCAGGAAGGCATGATACGCTGTGGAGACCACAAAGAATAGTTTATTAAATAGAAATAATTCAGAAGAAAACCCCACCCATGGGTAGCTAAGATAGTTAAAACAGAAGAGAAAAGAATTCGCTGGCACACCCAACTACCTATGCGATCACATGAAATTAAATGTTGTCTTCCAGCAGCTCTGATCACCTAACACAATCCAGCTCTTGACTGACGTGGCGGGATGCAGACTTCTGAACGGCCACAGATTCAGGAACAACAACAAAATCTGTCCTGGGAACAGTGACTGTAAAAGCTACAGGACTTGGAACTTCTGCATTGCTAAGGTGTAAAAACCATGCAGGCACCTCATCAGGAAGGTCATTTTCCCTGCTTCTGTTCTGACCAAACACCACACGTGCTGCATGCAACAAACTGCTTCACCTACGCCTGGAAGAGACGCCTCGGGAGTATTTTGGCCAAGCCAGGGCTCAGCACAGCCACCTCTCCATGGGAGCAACACAAATTAAGTTGGATGCTTTCTGCTGCAGATGAATTTACACATGCCAGCTAACTGCTCAGGGCCACACCAACCGCATCCGAAGTGAACTAATTTCCATCACTGTCACTAAAGATAACAACACCCTCACAGCACAACGGAAATGTTGTTTTTAGGAAGTCATGTATTTCCAAATCTGCCATTTACATACAACACAGCGTGCAAAGCTACGGCGTTCACGCTGCAGCGTGAGTCCTCTTCGCACACGAGCTCGGTGGGAAACGCACCAGCGTACACAGGGAAAAGGCATGTCAGAAAGCACGTGCTTCGACCTCTGCAATCCTTCCTCTAGCGTGCACAGAGATCACCGAGCCGTTCTTCCAAAGCACCCGAGTCCAGGCTGTTCCGTACCTGGAAGAGGGGGCAGGTCGTCTGTATTAACACTTAGCAGCTTCGGCCACACTTTGCAACGAATCTCATCTGTCAAGAGCCCCCCCTCGCTGATCGCCATCCGCCTGAGCGCAGCCACGTCGATGGGGTCGCTGTTCAGAGCCTGATAAATTTCCTCCACTTTTCTTTTCTTCTTAGAATCAAAGTCTGTAAGAAGACCACAAAGAGGCAAGCTGATGGGCAACGCCAGCACGCGGCAGGCAGCAACTCCGATCAGGGGGGCAAAACCCACTCACAGCGATGTCACGCACACGACAAGGGAGATGACACGGGACAGTCGGCACACGCCCTGCCAGGACAGGCTAGGGACGACCCCGGCGGGCGACCCACCAGCTGACTGTCCCCGTCCCCACAGGCTCAGCACCGGGGGCACCGCAAGGCTCGCAGGGCACCCGCACCGCTTCCCTATCAACCTCGCTGGTCCCACCCTGGGAGGCACGGCTGCTTCTCCTGACACGGGAGCCGCCACCGCTGCCCGAGCAGATCCCTCGCCCTCGGCTCCCACACTCCCCAACAGATCACGGCTCCATTCAGGACCACGACAGCCGTGCAAAGCCATCCTGCAACTGTTTGCTCTCTGACACAGCCGCCAGCTCAGCTGTCAAGTGTTTCCTAAGACCAGGACTTTGTGTTCCTAAAGACTCCCAGCTAGAGTGGATGCCGTCCCAGGGAGAAGTCTGAACATTTCCACTGACAGCAAGTCACAAGAAAGGACATAATTATACCAGAGTTCACGAATCACAAGCATATTCACTTCTCTCCCAACAAACACAAACTTGCCAGCTATTAGTCTACGCGCAGGTTAGCCACTATTAAACAAATACCACTGTTCTGTGGAGCACATGAAGTCGGGGGTAGGGAGGGAAGGGAATAACACACAAAGCACACGGTGCTCTGGTTTCAGATGGGTTAAATGCACTTACAGGACACGGGAGCGTTTCCCGGGGAGCTGAGAAGGGACACTATTTCACACTGCATCGTGGTATTTGTCACCGCTGCCCCACGCGAGGAAGGAGAGAGGCGGCCGAGAGCCACCCGATATCCCACACCGGAGGAGTTTCCACTAAGGAGGCTTTGCCGAGCAGCCGCGGGGCTGGAGCGCAGGATGAGGCCGCAAACGCTGCCTTCACCTAAAGGCTTTTTCCCACAGATCCAACTAACGCTGCTCTTGGCATCCAAACAGGATTCGTTCGATAAGGGACGTGTCCAAATAGGATTTGGGGTGGGAGGAATTAAAAGGATCCCGATGGAGAAACAGCTGTTTCTCAACACCGCGCCCTCCCGGCACCGATGCGGGGAGCGCGTTCCTCTGCCCACGTGGCACCTCCGGCGTCTTGGCGCTGTCCCGGCCCTCTCCCCGCTCCCGGGGAGCTGCGTGCGAGCGCCTGGCTGGAAGCGCCGCTTTCTGCGGCGTCTGAACGGGAGACGGCGGGACAGCAGGCTGCTCGGACACACGGACGCTAAGTAGGTTAAGCGGTGGATGCTCCCCCTTCTCAAAGTACCCTTTTTAAACACTTTTTGGATGAAAACAAGCTGTAACAGCAGACGACAGATCTCCAACTCCCCTCCAAACACCAAGTTCCTGGTAACTTTAAAGCTTCTAACGCTCACCCAGTGACCACAATTTCCTTTTATTTCCTTTGCCGCCCCTTGTGCAAGCAAAGTTATTTGCACACGAACAGAAACCAGCTCCGCTCAGCTGGCCGTTCCCTAGCCCCTGTGACACGCAGACACTGGGCTGTCACATACAGAAGGCTTAGGAAGAAGGAGACAAAGCCTATAGAAAAAGAAACTCCTGTTCACACACAAAGAACTTAAGGAGTAGTACGAAGGAAGGAAGATGTATTGCGAGCTCCTCTTCTAAGATTTACTGGCAAATACCCCAATATTTACGCCGTTCAAATGTACAGCGGACAATACCTGCAAGTAGTACAAAAAACCTGCATTTCAAAACCTTTTTTTGTGCACCCGCAAAACCTTAATTTGCAGCGTCAGCTACGCTTTGAAGGAGAGACAGAAACACAAGCTCAGAGCGCGGGGGCTTAGCACACCGTAACTCAAACCGTACCGTCATGAAAGGTCCACCTGACCGGCCGTGAGTGGATTTTTATTTACGTCCGTGGCTAAAAACAGCGCCTGGAACAGTTCTCACGGACGAGCACCCCAGCACAGCACCCGCCTGCGTGCGGAGAATGCAGACGATCTCCACGGAGCGAAGAGGGATGACCGCCCGCACCGGAGTGCGGTTCCAGAGAGGGAAGCAGCCCTGCGTTCCCAACGGCTGAAACAACGCGCAGGCACCGGGCACCGGCACTTACACAACGCTTCGCAAGGCCGGGCAAGCCCCGGCGTTGCTGCAGAGCCCCCCCGCCTCCCCCGGTTACTGCCGTGATGGGCGGCCTGGAAAAGTGAAGCCCGGGGAGCTCAAGGGCTCGGCCTCGAGTCAGGCAGCGGCCAAACCGCAGCCCCGGCTGCTCCCCGCCTGTTCGAGCCCGCAGCCTGGAGAGGGAGCCCGCTCCCGCGCCGAGGGACGGTTCCACAGCCGCGGGGAGCGGGCCCGAGCGAAGGGTTCGGGCCCCCGGGACCCCCCCGGGACCCCCGGTCCGACCCCCGCCCGCCGCCCGCCGGAGCGACTCCGCGCGCAGCGCCGAGCCCCGCCCCGCCGCTAGGGGGCGCCGCCGCGCCTGCAGGGGGCGCTCCAGCCCCCGCCCACCTGAGAGGAACCGGTGCCCCCCCACCCGTCAGGCCCGGCCCAGCCCGTACCGTGGCCGCCGACACCGTTGCGCGGCGGGCTCCGCCGGGCCATGTTCCCGGGCGCTACGGCGCATGCCGGGCCGGAGACCGGACCGGACCGGACCGGACCGGGCTGGGGCTCCGCGCTCCCCGCGCCGTCCGGTCCCGTCCCGCCCCCGCCCAGCTCCCCCCGCCCCTTCGCGGCCGGCGCGCGGGCGGCACGTCACGGCGCCTCAGAGGCGCAGGCGCAGCTCCAGGAGGCAGATCACGTGGACAGAAGGGGGGGCGTGGCGCGGTTGCGCATGCGCAGAGGGCAGCGCGCAGCACGTGTTTACGATCCCGGAGCCCCGGAACGTTTGTTTCAAGGTTTTTATTTAAAAAAACCCAAAAAACCAAAAAAACCCCAAAACCCGAAACCCTACACCTCTACAGCACAGCTTCTTCCCAGCGCAGTCAAGGGTGGGTAACAAATCTACCAGTGCTGCTGCCACCCCCATAAAAAAAAATAACGTTAAAGAAACCCCTCCGAATTTCATCGCCAAGGGCAGCAGCGAGAGCGCGGCAGCGCTGCGAACAAGCGCCCCGTGCTCCGTGCGAGGGTTCGCCACGTCCAGAAACGTCCCTCCACGCGCAGGCTTCCGTGCTTCCTTGTGCAAGGCCCGAGCGGCATCGGGACCGTCAGCCGTTTGCAGTCCCCTCTTCCGTACGGCTCATCCGCATCTTTAAGCTCGCAGGGAGCAGCGCGCGCTCCGGTTTGCAAACCTCCCTCGCTTGAAGGCACGGAAAAGAACGGGGTGAGACGTCCTGTGTGGCTCACAACCTAGCGCAAACGCCCACAAGCTGTATTTTTGTCATACTGGGTGCTTTTATGTTACAGCGCATCGAGGTAACGGTCAACACGGTCCAACTTTCACGTCATTCTAGGATATAAAAGATTAAGCACAATATATTTCCACTGGATGAAGTCATGGAGGAGAAAGCTACCCTGGTGCATGTGAAAAACCTCATCTCCCCTGCCAGGGATCCCCACAGAAAGGGGCCGTGTTTCACGTTCTCCTGCCCCATTTCTCTTCAGTTGGTTTAACCCACACGCTCCACCTTGCAAAATTAACTGCAGTAACACGGAATTGTGGCCATCACCCCCCCAGAGAAGAACAAACGAGGGACGGGCGCTCAGATGACAAGCAGGAGCCGAAGGCGAAGGCTTCAGCGCTTGCTGAGGAACGGGAAGAGCACTCAATGCCCTGGACAAGCAACCGCTGCGATGGCTTTAGGACGGGACGGGGTGCCATTGTGCTCACAGCTGCTCCAGCTGAGCGCCACAAGCATTACGTGACTGAAAACAAGTCACTGAAATCCAACGAATGGCAACACACACAAAAACCTAAGAATTGGTTCAGCATCTCAACTCCCCGTCCATCCGGGCTGAGACAGAAGAGGAGGGTTTTTCTGGTTTTACAGCAAAAGATCCTTCTCCCAGGAGATACTTTGGCTCGTGACGTTTGTGTAAGGCTTCTCTGCGCTGCTCACCGTGCAAGGTGCGTGCGAACGGGGACGCGCGGGGCTGTCGGCCACTCCTGTGTCAAAGTGTACCGCCACCCCAGGGAGGCCTCTACACAGGGAACTTAAATCTAACCTCGATAAATAAAACCAAATGTTTATTTACACCAAAGAATTCCAACACTGGATCTTTCACATATGAAGGACAAAGTATATATACACAGCAAGGGGTAGCAGGGCTGTAACAAGGGTGCTTTTCCGTTGTCAATGATAATATTTGTCCACAATTACTGATCTACCATTTCAGTTTAAGTTAACGTCTGCTCGCTCCTTCCTCTCAGTGCATATTTACAAGACTGTGAGGTAACTGGTATTCTCACCACATGGCACGTGAGGGAGGGGATGGTGGGTGAAGATGTGATATCGGACTTGGCGCAGTCTGATTTTTCCAGCTTTAAGTAGCCACCAGCTTGAAACCTATATAAACAATTTAAAAACAACATACCCAATAACAAACTAATTCCAGAGATCCAAGCCAAGCAATGGCAGGAAGAACCGTCCATGAGAAAGGGGCTGATTAGAGTACGGCTTACTCTACAGGAGCCCCTTTCACAGGAGGTGGCAAGGACTCCAATCGGATCAGTAACTTCATCTTTTAAGACTAAAATTACATGCAAGGGGGCGAGTTGGCATTCTGGTTGGCTCCCAAGGAGACATGATTCAATCCAATTAGGGTTTCAGACATTATCTGCACTTACTCCTTTTAAGCTTCTACCACCTCTCCATACTGGAATTGTCTCCTCAGTGTACCCCGGCTGAGTCATACGCAGGACACGGGGGTAAAGTGAGTGGTACTTTAAGAATCCCCCTCCCCTGCCTCACGAAGGCTTGGTTTGGTAGTCTCTGGAGAACAGCACAATCCCCCAAGGTGTAGGCTTGTGGAGGAGTAATGGTGGGAACATGAAGAGAAGAGATTTCCAGCAGGATGCAAGAGCTTGGAAATGCTGTTGATTCATCTTTGTTCTTAAATGAAGAGTACTTTTTTTTGGGGGGGGGTGGGTGGGGGGGTGGGGAGGGAACTGTCCGAGAAATATTCCATCTGTAGGTATTTTCAGGGAATCCCCTGAGTTACGAAAAGTTCAAGTAAAAAAAGAAAAATCAGCCTATAATAATTTTGTATATAATGACTGAACTACTATAAATCCACAAGCAACAGTTCAGACACGGTGCCTCCAAAGCGTTCATCCCCTCCCTTCCCCTGCCAGGCACGAGCTGCGTCCTGAGGAGAGGTGGAGGGGGAAACCTCTTCCCCACCTGACTCAGCTCAGGCAGCAGGAGACAGAGCCCATCACTACTGCTGAGCGCCTGCAGCAGCTGGAACGGGCATCCCCAGAGTGGTGGTGGCAGAAATGACGGGTGAGCCTGCTAGAGGTCCAAGGGGTGAAGGTGTTGGCACTGAAGAAATCCCTGGAAGAGAGACAGGTAAGCAGGAATTAGAGCGGAACCAGTGCATCGCGATCCTGGACAGCTCAGCTTCTTAAACGAAGTGGTATCTTTGCAGGTCGGTTTGCTGCCGCTTTGTTACATTCTCAGAGCTGCCAAAATAAGCTGAGATTAAAGATCTCTCCCTGTTCTCTACAGCCTCTGAAAAGAGCGCAGGTTTGTACACGTACAAGTGTCACTGACGGGCAGATGTATGGCAGGATCACTGTCCTTCAAACTGCTGTCAAAAAAATCCAACTGCAAAGCAGTTTTTAAAACGAGACCAGAAAAGCAGGTCAGGCTGCAGCGAGGCCTTATTTATCACGTTCTCCCACCCACTTCTTCGTAGCCCTCCTTGCCCTTGTCATCGGTCCCAGGAGATGACCTAATGCCCCACCTGCAGAACTCACCCTCCTGGATCCTCACATCTACACAGCACATACAAATGCTTTAAAATGCCATGCACCAAGAAGAGACGATAGCAGAACTGACCTGACATCATACTCGCACTGCTGACAGGAGTGCTGCCACCCGGCATGTTGGACGAGCCCATCCGAGCTTGGTCTTTCACAATGGGATCTAGGAAGAGCACACTACCCTTAGGTGCCGTGTTGCCAGACAGCAGCTGAAGCACACTGACAACCTCTGTGCTCAGCCAGTCCTGGCAAGCTGCCTACGTCAAATAATATCAACCATCATCTCCCGGAACACAGAAGTTTCCACCAACACCAGTGGGAAGCACCCAAGAAGGCACCAAGGTAACGTGATCAGTGAAAAAGTCACCTAAATGATGCGCTTTAGAGTTCAGCAGGACTGCTTGACAGGAAAAGCTGAAGGAAATTAAGGTGAAGTTGATCTCCTTTCTACGCTAAGCAATTGCGTAACTGCATAAAGCCAAACCCAGAAAATGGGTGTAGTGAACAGAAAGATTATCACTAATTACAATCATACGTCATACACACATCCCACAGCAGCCTGTGAGATGTAATGAGTGTCATGGAGCTTGTTGTCTTCTGTAAGATGTTCCCAACTTACTCACTAACTCTTTATTTTCACCTGCAGGTAAATAACACTACCATCTGAACAGAGACAACCCTTCCTGCCTCCCAAGCCTACCACATCAGATGAGGGAATTTCAAATTTTGCCCTTCCTCATGCTGAGTTCAGTACAACGTGTATCTCTGTTTGGACACAAGTTAATTTAGCTGTTTGTCCAACTCTCACATGCCAAGCTTTCAGCTTTACTAATGCTCATACTCACAAAACATTTCACTTGCACATTTGCCACAGGCGTAACACAGTTCTATACTGTTTGTTAATTACACAAGTCCGTTCAGCAGCAAGAAAAAGAATATAACTGAGCAAATACTCATATTTTGCATTGTTACAGCTGTTTCAAAAACCCAAATATCACGATTTGTGAAAAACAGCAAGCAAAACGTTTAAAAACATTTACTAGTGAAAGTTACATTTTTGCTTGCAAAACCAAGACCTGAATATACCATTCGCTAAGGTACACCTTTAGCAACAAAAGGAGTTAAAAAGGCCTGTTTCCCAACAAACCAGAGTTCTCTGGTTTTACCAAAACACAGGAATCCATGTACCCAGACACCTGCTGAAATTAGCACGGGTTTAGCACCAAAGCTACTTTAACACAGTGCTGCTGATTCACCGGCCTGACACGGGCATATAACACTTTGTTTCCTCAGCTGGTGTAGGTGGCAGTGGCCTACTTTATCCACCACAGAGACAAGCAGCCTCAGCTCCAGCGCAATTATTTGCAAAGACCAGGTTTATTTTGTTGCCGTTCTTAGCTCCTATCTGCACAACCTACAGGAACGGAGATTTCCCAGAGGCAGAGGAAGAACTCTTTGGACAGCAGATGATGACAGCAGCTGATACTTACAGAAGTAGGGGTGTTCCATGGCTTCTCTCGCTGTGAGTCGTGACTGGTGATCATATCGCAACAGCTTGTCTAAGAAATCCAGAGCTTCTGGACTCACCAGATGTTGGTTCTCACTGTGAACAAAGCGCTCCCATCGCTTACGGGAGTGTCTGCAGAAAGAGATACCCAAATCAGGCTAGGCAGAGGACATCAATGCCAAAATTCACTTTTTTTAAAGAGCAAGAACTGCGACAGATGTCCGTCTCCGAGAGGGGCCGCTGCTTGGCGCGGCAGCAACGGGGCTGAGCCGTCCCAGAGCATGAAGCAGCAGTACACCGTGTCTCCACGCGGCGGCACAGCCACCACAGCCCCGGACAGCGTGAGGACTGAAGTTCAGAATGGATTTACAGGCCTAAAATCCCAGCTTCTGCTCTTCTCTTATGCCCCCTAACATTAGTTCCTTGTAGTTTGGGTATGTGTCACACAAAATAACTCTATGAGGGAAAAAATATGTAAATGCCATCTTAAGCAGCACCTGATTTTCTGCACTGTAATTCTGAGAAACACTGTTTCAGTTTTTTCCCCAGAATACCGGAGAGAGCATTTGCCCTTTATGCTTTATGCTCCGGCAGTTCATTTATTGCCTAGATGACATTTAAAAACCTTTCCTCAAGTCCGTTTGCAGATAAAGGACCATGGGAAGCACTGGCAAAAGGGATCAAAGGCACAAAGTGACAGTTCTCAAGAATCTTGGCTCTGATTTCTCTCATAAGTTTTTGTTTACTTCAAGGTCTGTTGACAAAGCAGTAGCTGCCCGGGTCAACCAAGAGCTTATGAGCTACTCTGGACTTTGGCTCACCTGCCCAAGATGTCATTGAAACGTGGATCCAGTTCAATGTTGTATTTGTCAATGTAGTCATACAGATCTTCTGTTCCCAGCACCTTGGCTATCCTCACCAGCTAGGAACAAACAGAAAAATAAGTCACTACTGCGAGGGTATGATAATGCCAGAGCCAGCGCAAAGATACAGCAGCACATTCCCTTGGGAGCTTGAACCCGGTCTCAGTGGTCTGAACCGGCAGCCACAGGGTCATCCCACGGCTCTGACTTCCCCGGCCACATACAATCACAGGCATCATGAACATGCCTCCGCTCACGGTCAGAACTTAGTAACCCAAGGCAGCCAGGAGGGAGCTGCATACCCTAACATCACTAAAACTTGAACTTTGCAACACTAACTCTCTTTGTAGCAAGAAAATATTCAAAACCAATGAGGGGGGGAAGGCAAGAATAAAAAAAAAAAAAAAAAAGGCAGAAACTCTAACTTGCACGTGAAGGGTGAAATGCCACCCCAGAGGGTTCCAGAATGAAGGTCTGAGAACAGAAGGTCACTGTTCTTGAACGTCTGCATGTTAGTCAGATGCAGAACACGTGTTAAAGGTTTAACTATAAAAATTCTGGCCTAAAGGCAACACATCAAAGACTTCAGAATCTGTATAAAACTGTACCAAATTCACGGTTTCTATACAGAAGGGAGGGAGGGTGGATAGTGGCAGCGGCTTTCCACACAACATAACCTCAGAACAGTCAATCTATGTACATACCAGCCTTAATATAACTATTGTTATAACTTTTTCCAGATACCTACTGAGGAGCTCGTAAGTACAAAGCACTATAAATCTGTTTCTATTTAATTGGTTAGATAATCTTGCACACTTGAGAAAAGGAACGTGGCTTCCAACTGAGCAAAGAAGCCATTAGAGAAATGCTTAAATTCTTCTTCAGATCCCTCGATAGAAGCGTAAGCAGGAAACCTTCATTGTGCTAAGAGAACAGAGACTGTACATGACCAGCTCTCACCTGATCATAGTTGTCATGGCCATGGAAAAACGGCTCCTTTCGGAATATCATACTAGCCAACATGCAACCCAAGCTCCACATATCCAGACTGTAATCATACATCTGTACAAAACCAGAAGGACAATTCAATTTCTAATGAATTAAGCAGAACAGCCTCCCAACACTAACAGTGTCCCCCCTCCCTCCAGTGACACAAACGCGGCCACATTACGCTGGGAACAGACTGAAATGTCTTCATGCATCTTCATCACTAGATCACTGTTCAGCTCAGTGTTCCAGTTACTCAAACTGGGATACAGCAATTAGCAGAACAGCAGGTATCCTATTTCCATCCTTGTCCATAAAGACATTAAAGACCAGTGCCGCCTTCTATTTTCACTGCAGACTTCAACGTTATGAATCATTGAGAAACACATGTTGAGAAGGGAAGCATCACAACAAGCAACAAAAGGAGTGGACTCCACAAGGTACATGGGCAGGTGAGGAAGTGCCTTCATTCAGAACCAGCACGATCTGGAAGTCACCGGTAACACTTCTATTTCCAGCCCACAGCATTTCCATAATGCAAACTGCCATCAGATATGGGGATGTTTTTATAGCTTAATTTAGAAGTTCGTACAGTACTAGCTATTCCCACAAGGAATTTTTGTTTCATTCCTGCACCTTACTGCAAACGCAGCCTTGCTAAAAAAATATTCAACATTTGTATTCCAAGATCCATGATGATAGTTTTTCGGCTTTTCCTCAGGTCCTGAGACTACTCATTAGTTTCTTTAATTCAGTGGCTTTATAGCCACTGCGTTCTGCAATACATTTTAGAATGGACTGTCTTTAGCTTCAGGTCTCTAGATACCTGAATTTCTGGTTTGCTACCTTGAAATGGCACGGACTTTCTATATAAAAGTCAGTGATAAATCCTGGTAATTCTTACCTGATAATCTACAAGGAGTTCAGGTCCTTTGAAATATCTGGAAGCCACTCTGACATTGTACTCTTGGCCAGGGTGATAGAATTCAGCCAAACCCCAGTCTATTAGTCTAAGCTAGAAATGGTAGAAAACAAAGAAAAAAGGCTCAAGGGATGCCCCAGCTCTCCACTGGCTGAACGACACTACAGGTGAGCTTAGTTTGAAGCTTCATTTACAAGTCCTCTATTTTCAATTAATTTGATCAGAGTATCTGTTTAGATATTCTCCCCAAATCCATATCACCAACCAGTCTAAATAAAATACCTCTTCTTACCAACCCTGCTTATGGGTTACATGTAACCCATAAAAACTTAAGAAAAGCAGCATATAGAATTTAATTTCACATTTCTCCACTGATGGGAGTGCAGTCCCCCTTGAAGATGTCTGCTAGTACCACTACACAGGAGTGCCCAAAAGGGATCCTAGTTTGCCAAGAGAAAAGTAGGACCTCTCCCTGCCCTCCAGCCACCCCACGTTACCTTTCTGTGCTCGTGGTCAATCATGACGTTGTGAGGTTTGACATCTCTGTGCATGATTCCCATGCTATGGCAGTAATCTAGAGCCTGTAGGTGACATACAAAGAAACAGATGCTGGAGTCACAGGAACCTTTCAAGTTCAATCATATTCAGAAGTATTTCCACATATACCAAGTACAACTAGACGGCAAGACTTTACTGTCTAGTGTTATATCCTGGACTAGGCTCGCGGACTACAGAAAACACCTCTAGAGCCCCCTCTCAAAGGGAGGTCCCAGCAACAGACGTGTTTTGACTTCACCTCATGTGCTTCCTCATAAAAATGGAATTTCAGAGTCCCTAAGAGCAGAGTTACTAGCCACTATTGATCAAACAAGCCTCCCCTTCTCCAGACTCCTGAGGAGAAAATACTTGTTTCAGAAGAATGGACAAATACATTTGACTCACATTACATTAGAGCACAAAAGCAGCCAGTAACAGCTTACAATTTTCTGTTTTCAGAGGCTACATGTACTTTTGATTTAGGATCCTAAGTTATCTCAGTGTACCCAAAGGCTCCGCTATCCTCAAAAAAAGACTAGAATTTGTTACAGAAACAAAGCTGAACAATTGATACTGACTTGATACACATTTTTCTATCCAATTGTTCCATAGGCTTTCTCTTCCCTTCCCTCCCCCCACTTAGTGACATGATAACCGTCTCTATAGAATTGGCTGAGTGCAAATCCTAAAAATAAACCGACCAAACAGCAAAACACCAACTTACCTTCAAAATCTCATACATGTAGAATCGAATATCATAATCTGTTAATGTCTGGTATAATTGCTGTGGGACAGAAACACATCGTATCAGTGTTCAACACCCAAGAAAAATACCACATCCCTGCCAATCCAGAACAACCCAGCCCTGTTGTCTGCTGCTGTGGTTCTCCAAACCCATTTGAAGGAACAGTAAAAGTTTCCCGAGTTACTGGGATCCCACACCTGACTGATCACTGTTCCTCTCCCCTTACAAATCCCATACATAGTTTACTTCCAGCTCTGCTCAGACAGTACATTCTGGTTCCTGTCACTAACTCCCTCAGGTTGCACTCGCCAACCACCGGCACGATGCATTATGCTTGCAGACTGGGTCTCAAAAAGACCGAGGGTGCTCTGCAACATTAAGCAGCTATGCCAGATGGCGTTGCACAGCCATTCTTCTCCTGAGGCAGGTCAGTAGGGAAGGGGACAAAGAAACATTTAAATCCCTTCTCCCAGAAGTATGGAAAGCCACAGAAACAGCTGTCCACATTTAAAGTGGTTCCAATAAATAGTTATACACTGAACATAAAAGCAAAATGTTTCAAAAAGACAGGCACTGATGGTCCACAAGATAACAGGTTAATTTGCTCCGAAGGTTAGCATGCCACTTGGAATCTGGATTCTCATCTTGTAACTTCTGTGGCAAAATGGTACTAAAGGACTAATTACAAACTTCTGTCCCAAGTGTATTTACCTTTAAAGACAGTTACTATGTTAGAAGGAAATTATTAAATAACCTGCCTGCCTGCTATGTACTTGCCTTTCCCCAAAAAAACATTGTGAGTGGCTTTCAAATGGAAAACATTAGAAGTTCACATCCCACACCGTACCTTAAAGTCTGTGTTGTTTACATGTTCAAAAACCAAAGCAGGTGTCCGAGACTAAAAGAGAGAGAAAAGCGTTCAGCCGTGTTAAGTTGAGATAACATGTTTTCATTTAGGATAATGAATTAAACCATTTTTACTCCTAAAACTGCTAGAAGCCCTTCTGCCTCAGACATACTTGTGAGTGCCCTCAGACAGAGCAGAGCCAAAGCCTGCAGCCCCTGGCAGCACTGTTTGTAGAATGAATTAACTTGTCTCAGTTCACTGGTATCTCACCCTTACAGAGTGAGGGGCTGAAGGGACCTGCGGGGGAAGGGCCCTCTAAAAGAAGTTAATCAGATTAAGAGCTGATCTGATTAAGCAATTCAAAAGCTGGATTTAAGAGCAGGGGAAAACAAAAAGCCAGATCAGAGCTGAAGTCAAACACAGCAACTTCACTCATAACCCCAGCGTACCCTTTAAGTTCCTTCCATACTCACCACAGGATCTTTTACTATATCTGCAAGAGTGATTATATTGGGACCGCCTCGCAAGTTCTCTAAGATCTTGATTTCACGCTTGATTTTCTTCTTTTTAACAGGCTGAGGAATAAAAATCCAAAGTGTAAGACACAGCACTCCAGTAAAGTGAGGCTAATAGACACCCTAACACTCAGATGACCAAGGCAGGTGACTGCAAGTCAGCAAAACACATTGGAGCCTTTGCAAGTTAAGTTCAAACAGCTAGATTTTGTTGTTACCTGACCATGCATCATTCCAGTAAGGGCTCAAATATCTGCAGTCTCCTTTCTAGCCATACAACCCTGACAGCTACAAACATTAGTTTCATGTGAATGAGGGTTAGGAAGATGGCATATTTTTTTTAAAGCTGTCTGAACATGATCTGATAGTCCGAAACTTCTTAACTGGCATGTGGTAAATGAGAAATCCATGAGCTATCTGCACGCCACTAAATGAAGGTATTTCACCAATCAAGGCTGTGGAATAACCAGCATCCAGGAGACCCTTACTCATTCTGGAAGGACGCTACATGTGCAATAGAACATGCAGAGCAGAAATGAAAATTTTAAGGTTAGCAGTCCCTAGATCTAATCAGTGGCTTTAAAGGACAATGATCCCATTAGCTCATAGGCCTCTATGCACATGACAGCATGCCAGGGCACTGGTAGTTACAGAAGGTGAGAATTTTCTAGTCAGCTGTTGAAGTGTTGCTTAGCTCCAAGTAAAATGTGTTGCACATCAGGACTTCTTTAAGATAGAGGCTAACTCCTTACAGGCAGAGATTTGACTTAATAACCAAGTGTAGGACTTCTATTATGAGGCTCAAAATGATGGCCCATTTCACTGAATGACACTCCAAAGCCAGGCTTTAAGGATTTCAGTTTTAGAACATCGAATGGTTTAGGGCAAATGCAGCGCTTTCTGGCCTCCTGATCACCTCAAGACAGATTTTATCTTTTGCCCAATCCCCAGCTCACCTTGAGAATTTTAACAACTACTTTTTCATTATTTGTAATGTTGATGGCTTCAAATACTTCACTGTATTTGCCTCGGCCTAATTTTCGAACTAGCTGGTAGTCATCTTGATTTCTGTGGAGATAAAAAGTTAGAGTTCCAAAGAGCACAGTCATTTCCATCACAATTTACAAACCGCTCCTTAACACTAAATCACTGCCTCACCTTCCAGACACGGTGGATTAACTAGTGTCTTACATCTCCTGAATGCAATGATTAAGAATTAGGAGAGAAACAGGTGGCTTCTACTCGCCCAAGTTAGATTCAATCCAGAACTTATTTCTTCTGCAGTAGGTAACATAAGCCCAACTATGTATTTCAGCATCAGCAACCTCAAGCTATCCCTTCCACCGTCCCTCTATATTTGGAAGCTACATTTTCCCTTGTATAATGCTGTTAAAAATCAACAAAGCCAGTAAGACCAAAAATTTAAGTGCTAGCCTGTTTAAAAACAGACTAGGCACAAAACACCACTTATGCTCAGAAGACTGTGGACATTTCAGAAACTAGGAACTGCAACAAAGCTGAGGGCAAAACTTAGTCTGGGCCCTGCTATACAAAAGCAGGAACGCAGAGCTACGAAGCTGGCATCGCTGCTGTCTGATTCTTGGACGGTTTAGTCATGAGCTCAATTTAGACACCTCCTTCCTTCAAAAAGCAGCAGACATGTCTTTTCCAGTCACTCGTGAAGAGCTCAGCAACAAGTCACAAAATAGCATGTACCTATTTAAGTCCGCTGAGTCTCTTCACTCATGCAAGTCAGAAGCAACTTCAGATGTCTTTTCACTTCTTTTCAGCCCTCACCCGCGGCTGTTTAAATTGTTTCAGAAAAAGATTTTCCTCCCTCTGAAAGGGGACGTTTCCTGACTACCTGGCAAAAATTCTTCAAACCAAACTCTTAAGGAAGCAGCTAAAAATGTTCCTGCACCGCTGGGGATTTAAAATTTTGACAAGAAACACTCTTCTGAAGAAAAGTTGTGATCCTAGCACTTGCCATGCACACTAGACATCTGCCAAGGAGCATGAAAAAGCCTAACGCAGCACAGGTGCCTGAAATCCCCCCCATGCACCACTATGCAGGATCCTACAGGGATTGATCCCGGTCCAGGGACATCCATAAGCAGCCCAGAGACTTACCCCCACTCAACAACATGCGATTCATAGTCCCAGTACTCCCGGGGTCTGTGTGTGTTCACATCCGTGTAAACTCTGGCCCTGCTCGGCACGGGTCCCGACATATCAGACAGGTTGGCAGGCGGAAATGATGAGATGTCTGAAATCAGAGGCTACCCGAACTGCAAAGCTGGACAGAAGATAAAGGCCTCAGATTCTTCCACCTGTAGAGAGAAAATAAACCAGAGGTTAAAATCTCAAGATAGTATAAAAATATTTAAGTTAATCATTAAAAGCTGCTGAGAAGAAGCTGGAGCCCAGCCACAGGCCTGGGATCATTTGTCAGAGCTTGAAAACAACGTCTACTCTCCCTCACACAGGACGGACCACTTGGCCCCGCTAGCAGAAGTAACACCCCCCCCGCACCTTGCAACTTTCAGCATGTAGTTTCCACCTTATGGCTGCAAAGATAACTTTCCAAAAGGGAAGAAATGCAACGTGCTCTGTATCTGCAGACGGACTCCTTCCTTTCAGCTCCAGAGTGAAAGCAACAGCCATCAGCTGCAATCTCTCCCCCATCCAGGAAGAAGTCTCATGCCATCTCACATAACCAAAACACTGCATTCACTCGAAGTTGCACAACTATCACCTCTTGCAATGCACTAATAAACAGTGCTGCAAACAGAGCTGACAGATCAACAAGGTCACCTGTGCAACCTAAATTAAGCACCTCCTGAAGTTTCAACTTCTAGAAACACCAATTTTCATTTAAATCAGAACTTGGGGATATACTTGCAATTCTTAAAAGGACTGAAGCCTTTCGTGTGCTCACACACAAAGGTTTGTGTGGCTACGTCGATTCATTCTGTGGAAAGAAAAAAAAAACCCTGAACTGATCCACCACTACTCTGCCCTTTCCATCCACTGGAAAATGCAGGCACTAACCGAAGCATTCATGTACAAAGCAAGGCTGGTCAGCTCAGGAGCAGGTTTCTGGAGAAGAGCAGAGAAATCCAGACACTGTGTCAGAGCATGGATCTGCTCAGTTTTAAGCACCCTCCCACCCATATATTACTGTACAGGCTTGTATAAAACAGCTTAACAGCATTTCAACACAATCACCCATGCTGCTTTCCCCACAAAATAAAAATTTAAATGTGTTCACCTGAAAACAGCATCAAGACCAAAACGTTATCCAAAGATAAGATTGCTGAAGTCTGAACATCACTTTGGGGATTTTCATAGGACAACATTTTTCCCATTTCCACATATTCTGAAGAAGGCTTTTGCTACTCTGTTCACGCCCTCCTGCACGGACATCTCATCCCACCATCTCACAATAGATACCTTCTACATATAACCCAGTGCCCACTTGAAAGTGGGCGAGACTTAAGAGAGCAAGCAGCCACTGGGTCTCACCTCTAGGCTTACTTAAGGAAAAAAGCAGCACCGCGCTGTACAATGCAGTTAAGTCCTAGCACAGACAATAGCGTTCTCCAGAAGATGTAGGACATTTATAGTGATAAGCTACATCCATGCTAATTAGACCATCATGAGGAAAAGTACATCCCCAACTAGCAGTGAGACAAGAAAGGAACATCAGGAAGACCTCATAGAGGCCAGTCATTACGAACCATTCAGGGATTAAATGGCTTGAGGGTGCTCGGAAGACTTCACGACAAACTGAGGCAGCCAGAAGAGTTCTGCTGGAATCGGGCACCAGTTTTGGTCGCAACTTTCTGTAGTCAAGACATTAACTCCGACTGTCCAAAAGACAGCGGCATCTGTGTTGCATTATGATGCTCTATCCAAACACGAAAGAAAGATTCTGCTGCAATGGTCTAAAGATGTTTCTTTGCATTCTGCTTGTCCAAAGGATTTGGTAAGCACCTCCACTTCTTTCTCCTTACAATGTGATTTTTGCAAAACTTCTGTTAAGTTTTATCAGTACTGAGACTAGTCAAAATAACTCAAAAGAAAGTTATTGTATGTCAGAGACAAATACTCTAATTTCTGAATATTTCAGACAACAGTAACTTACTACAGTTTTATATCAATATTGTCCTACCTAAAATAAAAGTAGTGCCTTTGCACCTCTCAAATCCTTCACGAGTGAAAGCTGACACATTTTTAAACGTTTAAGTACAAGAATCTCTTTGTCAGCTTTCAAAATAACTTACGAGGAAGGAAGCTGTATCGGAGCATGAAAGAGTATTGTTTGGTGTGTAGCATATGGCAGAGACTATACAGCCCTGTTTATAGAAAGGCGCTCAATCAGTAGGCAATGCTATAATCTAAACAAATAGGATGTATTTATTTGCTATGCCAATCTTATCCCTTCACAGAAAACGCGCAACTGCCAGACTGCAGGAGGAAGCAATAGCCCCTTTAATCAGAAATTAATCAGAAAGACCTAGAAATCTGCTCAGAGCAGTTAGCTTAGGCTATCAAGATACATCACACCAGAAGAAAATTCTAGAAGCAAAATCCTGCTCTATTAGCAGTGTCCTGTCGTTTACTGGAGGTCTGCAGTACTTCAGCCTGCTGCAAAGACCACAGCAAGAACCACCGGCTACGAAGACGGTGGCGGACCTGGGGGGACACAGGTCTGATGTCCTCCACCGCATCACACAACTTGACCAGCAGCCGGTTCTGCAGAAATGGAGGCAGAAACGTACGTGAGGTCTCTTGCCGGCGTGGACCAAGCCTCCTCAGATGGTACGGACCTTGGCAGCATGGGTTCTTTTTTGATCTACTGACACACAAATGGTGTTGAAGGCAGCTCCAGGTAGACGGGGTTGCGGTAATCCAGCCCCAAGGTTAAAAAGGGACACGGCACTGTTCCAAAGTCCACAACAGAGGTGTGACTGAGGCCTCAGCCCAATGAAGGAAGGATGGGGCACTTCAGCCAGGTGTTCAGCTAACGGAAGAATATCAAGTATTACTAAAAAAAAATAGTCTATTCCTGGACAAAATGTTAGTCCTCTAACAAAATGCACTTTCAGAAGATTAGGCAGCAATCATCTACGACCTCAAACCATTTATGTGGCATGACTCAGAAATTAGATATATATTCCAAAAATGTATTCAGGCATTAACAGAGCATGCAAGTTTACTAGAACACTTTTAGGACAGTGAAATTTATTAGATTTCAAAGTTTAATCACTGTGTTTTTGTTTCGCCTCATTCCATGTACTTGTGGCAGGAGATGCACTGGCTAATTTCCTCTGCCCAATACTCCTGTAGGAATTAACTGAACCTATATATGTCTAAGATGACTTAGCAATTTTAATTTTTAAGCACAACTCGGTATCAATAAAGAACATGTGGCTGCTCCACCTCATCCAGCTTAGCAAGATCAGTTTCAGCACGGAAAAAAATAATAAGAAAGAAAAAAAATCAATCACATCATCTAAAGATAGATCAAATTTCACAGTGGATATTTTTTGTCACGAAGCTCTAGCCTAGCACAAGCTGTATGTTGTAACAGACTGCTCAAAGAAGGGCTTTTTCAGGAAATCATCGACTGTAGCTTCTAAGAATGGCACACAATGCCTATTTACGAAGGTAGGTATTATTGTCTACTGTTCTTTATACAGGAAGAGGAGAGAGTCTGCACAGACAATTTGGTTTTAAAGCAAACAGTTACATACATATACAAAGTCACCCTACGCGAAAGCTTCTCACTCTCTCTGCTCAAAACTGCTAAGGAATTTGTATACATTTTGCTTTCACTGCTCCTAGAGAGGGATAATTTTGCAGTGCATCCAAGCTCTTTGACAGAAGGGATCGACACAAATAGGGACAAATAATGGGGACAGGTGTGGTCATGCAAAAGTCAGTGTGACTTGCAGTTTTAAGGCAGAAAACCTACAGTATGAGCAGCGATTATACCTAGATGAGTGTCCTGAGCTTGTCATAAAGGATGAATTCTATTTCTGCAGAATCCAAACAGAACATGTCATTTATTAATTCCTGCATTAATGACAGAATCATAGAGTAATTTATATTGGGAGAGACTGCTGAAAGTAATCTAGTCAAAGTAAAGCTAATTAGATCAGGTTGTGTTGTCCAGTGTAGTCTTGAGCATCTCCAAAAAACACAGTCCGTCTCTGAAAATTTTAGTTTCTCTGGTAGAGAAGTGCTTAACTGGAAAGCATAACCATGAGCTTTTAGGCAATATACCGGAGGTCACGGAGGGAGGAAGACAAAGCTTCCAGTTACCGTATGACATGCGCTGTTCAATGCTAAGGCTTGCCTGTGCAAGGACAGAAAACAGCTCTTCTGTTTTAGCACTTGCGGTGACAGCCCTTGGGAAGACGCTACCGAACAGCGCTCACATGGTAGCTACAGCAAATGAGCACTACGCAAAAGTTTCAGTGCTTGGTTTTCCCACATAGGCCTGCCCTTAAAAACGCCGTTTAAGCATTAGCAAACTGATAATTAGCTAACCTCTTACACAGCATCCTTATCAAGAGCACCCCACAGGACCCTGTTCATCCTGCGTACAAAAAAAATCACAAGAATACAGCCAAATACAGCACTGCATGTACTACTGATAATTACTCCGCAGGAGTGCCTGAGCACCCCAGTCAAGAGACAAAAACAATTGTACTACCACCATATAGGAATTTTTTAATTGGAAGGTCTATTAATTAAAAGAAATCAGTTCTTAAAAAGTTTGAATTATTCTAACAGTAGCCTATTGTCTGAGCAGCTTGGCAAGCTAGACTTTTTGTGCCTAAAGTTCAATAAAATGGTAAAAAGCCTCTCAATGTTTACTTTGAATTTGATTTTTAAAACATTTTAATTTAAACCACTGTTACTACCCCCTTCCTTTTTAAAAAGGGATTTTATCATCCTTACAATGCACTCTAATCCCAATGACAACCCCCGCCCCCATGGAAGACTTGATTTCTTGTGAAGTATCCGTACTTACAGCACCTATACCCAATTAGTATAGGAATTTCCTACGCCCTCTGTCCTTCCAGATGTATCCACTTAGAGCAAGTAGCAACAAAACACAGCTAAGAAATCTAGGCAAATTAGTTTGAGAAACACACCTACTTAGCCTCTAGTAAAATTCATCTCTCTTTTTTTAGTCAAGAATAACCAAGATACTGGACCTTTTTTTTTTTTCCTTTTAAATGGAAATGGTTTTGGCACGGAGCTTCTCTCAAGCACACAGTTACTCACTCAGAACCTTAAACCTAAGCAGTTGCACCAGTATGACGCAGCGCACATACAGACTCCCAGTGAGCTGGAAGCCAAGAGCTTCCCAGAAGACTGGTGTCCCGAGGAACCTGCAAGCGCTATCCAAGCAATGACCTTTGTGGATGAGGTTTGGAGTATAAATAATGCACCCAAGAACACGAGCACCGCTTGACACTGGCCTCCCTGTGCATTGCTGCTAACAGCACCACTTGCCCTCAGCGTGAGCAGTGTATTGCCGGGTAGTTCCAAGTTCATCCAGAGCAGAGTGAACCCAGTGAACTACATTCACGACCACAGAAACACGATCATTACTGATGACCCACCTGAACTCAGATTCAGCTGGCAGACAGCAGTCCCAAAGGAGTAAGACAGGCCCCAAACGGCACCAAGTCAAACTCAAACAGCCAAGAAAATATTTCTGTCACTTTATCAATTCCAGATAGACTGTCCCAGACAACCTCATCTTCCTCTCAAGGAGAAAGCGAGATGCACAGATTGGTCAAACAGGTCTAGAGACTTTCCTCTCACTTCTACTTTCCCCATGTAAGCTCATTACCAGCGGCAATTGTGACAGACTAAGACTGTAAACAGGCTAACCAGACAGCAGCTGGTTCACTTTGAAAAAAAAGCCCTCTGTCAGCTGAGAAGAGCAGAATTACAGTAAGTAGTCTGGAGTCAAAAGGTTATTCCTTTCTTTTATCCACAACTGCAAGTGAGACATTACCTTGCACAGTAAATGGCTCAAACCCAATCTCTGAAATCATGAGTGTATAACGTGCTGTATTAGTGAGAGGAAGTATTACAATTATCAGGTAAAATTGATTACGATTTCCTTCACACAGCCCACTTATCCCTTGCCTGTAAGCCTCCCAGGGAAGGAGCACTCACTTCTTCAGCGTTTGGAGAACATCTAGTACTGGATAGACACCGCTGAAATTAAAAGATCAAGACATGCTTAAATACTACAGTACAGCCTACTGTCAGCCAACATTAATCAAAACCCAGCTTACCTTTAAAGGAAGACATAATAGTAACCAACTTTATTAAAAAATATCTTCTATCTCACAAAAGAAATCTGATTTGCGTATTTTCATGATGCTGGAACTGCAGCAATATGAGTATGGAAGAGATGACCTCCAGAAGTCCCTTGCAACCTATATTTGTCTATGATTTTATAGCTGAAATAGAAACAAGCCTGGATTAACAAAACTGACAGTTTACATCCTTTCCTGAAGATCACTTCCCTACTGAAGGGACAACATCAATAGAAAAGCAGATTTTAAAATCTAATTGAGTTAAAAAAAAAGCTTAGGTTTGAAATCAAACTTTTCTCTTGGTGTTTTTTTGGAACAGCACAGTCTGCTCTAACTACATTTTTCGACCAAAATTATTTTCCAGATTTCTTTTAAATAGCTGGTTGTGTCCAGCTGTGGAAAAATAACAAATCCTAATATATAACAACCATATATAACGACCTCAAACATTCTCTTAAAAAAGAAACAGAACAGTTGTGATTTCATGCAAAATAAGACATGACCAGTCACTAGGGAAAACAGTTGACAGGTTTAGTTAAACTGGAAGAAACATCTTGGCGTAATTCTGTAATAGCAGTGTCCTAAAATTGAGACTGGTTCCTCCTTCATCAGCTTCACCGATTCCTCCCCTGAATTCCTTGCAGTTCCTGCCAATGAATAAGTCATCCCTCGTAATGAGGATCACAACCGATACAGAAGTCACAGGACCGACCATGAAGTGGTTTTACTGTAACTCCATATTTTATGATAACCTCCACAGTCTTGGGGAAAACTTAACTCTTGCACTTCACCAATGTAGAAAGCAGCATCTATCACATCTGACACTCTCCAGGTTGCCCTGGCAGTATCACCAGTGCCCACACGCTCTCCTAGCAGAAGTTCTGTCACAGTTAGCCTTTATTTTTGTTCAGACCTGTAACAGCTACATTTTAGCGGAGCTTACACAGACCCTCTACGGGTCTCCAGCATCTCAGCCTAGTTGGACAACCGTCCTTTGCAAAACTTCAGTGTTGGTAACAGCACGTGTACCTGGGGCAGAACAGCCGCAATTTTCTCCCGCAGCAAGTAGCTGCCAGTGACGGGAACGCTCCTCACTCCGTCTCCTAAGGAATTTTATACAGAACAGTCAACTTCAAAAGCTCTTCTCTTCCCACTTCTCCCCCAAATTCATGGACTCTCCCTCGTATTTTCAGAGCTAAGCTAGTCCACGGCACACAGAGGAAGGGGAAAGCTTTTCCTAACACAAAACCACCAAGACTCATCTTGGATGAGGCCGTGTAGCCACAGCGGGCAGCGACACCAGCAAGATATCCAAGCCCCAGCAGCGCTTTCCCACGCCTGCGGCTTCTCCTGCCACCGTTCCCGGCCTCCCACAAATCACAATGGATATCCTTACTGCCAGCCCTGAGGACTCCTGACACCATCAAATAAAAACGGCTACAGATGTAACCAGGAATTGCCAAACTAACCTGTCAGTACGCACATACCAGAACAGAAACCAATGACAATACTCTTTTGCTGGCATCTCCTCCCCGCCCCGACACTTCAGGCCGAGCAGGGAGAGCAGGAAAGGTGGTGGGGGTTTTTTGGAGGCACCTCTTTCTAGGTCTGACCTAAAGCCAAAGCAAAAGCACTTGCAAGGACTTCAATGGGAAGAGATTATTTTTCTTCTAAGAGCGTTAACAAAACTAAAGCTCCTACTGCTGGAGCCTTGGACAGTATTTTTCAAGAAATCAATTACCAAAACTACCAATTCTGAGATCCCGGCAACACCAGGTAACTCTTCCTGAAGGCTCACGAAGAGGAATGTTTTGGCACCACTACAGGCTCTTCACAGCTGACACCAGGTCAAGTGGCAGCGATCCTCTGGAAAGTTCTACCTTCCTAATTACTGCTAAGTGACACAGTTGTTTTCCTCATTAATTAGGACGCCCAGAGTAGCGACAGGCCAATCGCTCAGCTCATTTGACTCCTATGGTTCATGTACAGAGAGTGATTTAGCTAGAACTCAGACCACTGAACTGTACCTACCATTTGTAGAAGTTACACGTTTTAAATTGATCTGACCATACAATTCCTAGAGGTAGGAAGACCTACCAGAGCCAAAGAATAAACCAGCGTACATGGCATGTAACTATTTCTTCAGGAAATCCCCGTGATCAGCTGTCCCCATCGAGCAGGCAATGCACTGCAAACCATCTTCACGGTTCAGCTGGCATCCAGAAGGCTCAGCAAGAGACACCCGGTGCAAACCCCTGCCAGAAAGTAGAAGTTCTAACATAATTCTCTAAAAATTCATCATTAACACACCACGAACCTAGCTACAACCATTCCAAAAATCAAATGGAAAAAACAGCTATTAAACTCCAGAAATCAGTATCCATTATGCACTGGGTACCCTAACACAACATGCCGAGTGCTGGGTTTATACAGCTACAGCCAGACAGGCAGCTCTCCCAGACGTTGCAGGTGATGTAAACGTATTGATGAAGATTTGAATATTTCACACCAGTTTTGGAGATTAACTGAAGCCTGGTGACCCCAGCATTCATTACTCGGTGTAACCCAGCAATGACATGAATGCTGAACCCACCCTCGCCATGCCAAACAAACCCAGACCACTGTTGGCCGCATACAAGGACAAGTTTGTCCATCTCCACAGCATCTTTCTTCACACCTTGCAGTCACTCAGTAATGCCACTGTGCAGCATTAAGTCATGGCTTAGGATGTGTATATATTTATATGCCTGGTAAGATGCATACGTTGGACATATGCCTGGATGCCATACGTTCTAAAATACCAAAACTCATAACTCTTAATTTGTGAACTCAGCTGAAATGAATCTGGATGCTGCACAACTTCCTCAGTGAGCAAAAAGCCCTCCTTTTCCTTCTGGAGTACAATCAAAGTGCTGCTTAATCTGCAGAAGGCAAGGCTGGAATTTAACAGCACATTGGTAACAGACAAGAGAAATCTGTGACAAAACTTGTAAGAGAAGGAACACTGCAAGAGCTCTTGCTTTTCTACACTGGAAATTAATTTGTTGTGCGTGTCCACGCTCATCCATTTTCAGAACACTAAAAATAAAGACTTACTGACAACTCATGCACACATGTGCAAGGATGCGCTGAAAAACTGCCTTCTCTGAGGGCTTTGGCAAGAACACGGGAGAGGCACCATTTCACCTCCTTGCACACGCAGGAGAACTTCAGGGGCACTTCTTCACAACACGGCGAGACCTCTCCCACCCAGCGAAAGCACGTTGTGGCACGTAATTCTGTGTTAACACCACAGAACACGCTGGACTCTC